>NC_045983.1:17102666-17402666 GCF_010909765.2 Amblyraja radiata
GAGAGGGGGGGGGGGGGGGAGAGAGGAGAGGGAGAGAGAGAGAGTGCCTTTTTACTTCAACCCAAACAACCATTTGCAGGCAGTGCTTTTTTACTTCTAACCATATTTTCATTTTCAAACCAAATTAAGGGTACTCACAGTGCTGTAGACATTTGTTCAGTGTCATTCAGAGCTCAGAGTGACAGAGACTAATTGACAGAGCTCCATCTTGCAGAGATTAATTGAGGCACACCACTTCCTGGTTTTATAGTCCCTCCCTCCCCCTGCCGCCAGCGTGGGCAGCAGAGAGAATGGGTAATTTTGTAAAAACATTGATATCTCTCATTTTTCATCGACGGGAAAAATTCTCGGCACACATGCGGCGGAGGGGGGCTCTGAGCGAGGTGGCCAAAAATGACGGCCGTAGGTGGCGGCGTTCTCTCGGAAATCGCAGCACAGAAGGCCAAAAGCGGTCAAGAACAGAGATTTAGTAGTATAGATATTATATATATAATTATATATTTGCTTCCATTATCCACTATAGTTTATTATACAAACAGATAATACAATACTGGTCCAGCAGAGGTCATCTTTTCTCTGTAAATATTCAGTAACATCACTGGACCAGCGGCAACAGAAATTAAAGGGATGCTGGTAATTCATAAAGCTTTTGCCAAATAGTAAAGGAAAATAGATGTTGGTTGATAGGATTAAGACCTCTCTTATTTCTAAAACTTAGGACGGCAATTTTAGATCTAGTACTGTGCAACTAGAAAGGGTTAATTATATTCTTGTTATAAAAAGGCACCAAGAAAAAAGTGACAATAACACCCTAGAATTATACAATGACTTTGAAAGCAGTGTTGTTTGTTCTAAAGCCAAATGTTTAAAGTTTGAACATTGAAGGTATGAAGGAAGGTTTGGTGGTGGTAGATTGGGAAATTGCATTACATAGTGTGGTTTGTATTTACTGAAATAATGCATGTTGCAACATATATGCATTTCTTTTTGACAAAAAAAAACAGGAAAAGTGGCCCAATCACAGAACTCAGAACAGCAGAGCACTGGATCAGGCCCTTTGGCCCACAATGTCTGTGCCTACCAATCAAGTGCCTTCCAAGCAGTAAATTCCTGAAAGGTGGGTTTTTTCATGGGTGCGATCTTACTGAACTTAGTTGCCCTCTACAATAGCCCCATGGTCACACCCGTGCTAACCCCGTGACTGCACATACATTTTTCAACCATGTAGCTCTCCGTGGATCAGGAACATTGAGAAACAATTAAGGAAAAAAAATATTAAGGAAGAATAGGAAGAAATTCACTTAATTAATTAAAACTGGTAATAATTAAAATCAATCAAATTAAATTAAAACTTGCCAATTTTGAAAATCAGCTCATCTAAATGAATGAGCAGTAACAGTAGCAGCAGCTATCGCAGATGTAATGTTGAGGGGCCAAATATGATGTGCATGGTTGAATCAGTAATGGAATGCCCCAGGACAGTGGCATAAGCATGGTGGACTGAAAGGTCATATACCTTTCCCTGCTTGTTCCCAAGATGGAGAACGTGAGAGCTTTTCCTGTTGCTCAATTGTCCTCTCCCCAATCCTATTGCTCCTGTCCTTACTGTAAAAATAGCTGCATCCTTTCAAAGGAATCTCTCCTCCAGTATTATGGCTTCTAATCCATCTTGCATTGCTATTGTAGGGTCTGAATAGGATGGTACATTGGATCAGCAGCAAAATTAACTTTAGGCTCAAGCCACTGTCTAGGCAGCGACAAGAGAAAAATCTGTCCATTAGTTTCTTCTTTGACAATTTTAGAATACAAGAGGTCCTTTGTACCTTGCTATTTGTGCCAAACCAAGAAAGAGCTATCCAGCCTTATTATCTTTCCTTGCTCCTGGTCCATAATCTTGCAAGTTTTCTGCCTCTATTGCTCTGTGAGCTCCAGATGGTCACTTCCCGCTGGATTAAAAAATATCTCAACTCCCATCTATTAATTATTTAAATCCATGGCACATCATATAAACCTCTCTGCATCCCTTCTCCACCTCAATAGGTCCAAAATCTACTCCAGTTTAACCACTTTTTCTTCACAGAGAACTTGTTATAAGGTGGAGCTTGTTGCCACAAGGATTGGCTAAGGTGAACGACATTGGTGTGAGAGTTGCATAAACACAAGGGTGTAACTGATGTTAACACTGATAAGAGTTAAATTAAACATGGTGGGCAATATCTTGTGAGCATTTGAGCTAAGTAGCCTGTTTCTGTGCTACCTATTGCACATAAATTTCATCATTGAAATAATGCATTATTTAAATTAAAACTTTATTTTATCATCAGTAGCAAAACGATGATAATCTTTAACACCATTCCTCAAAGAGTTGACTGAATGTTGGACTTCGAGCTTAGTGTTATCCCATGTTTATATAACGGCGCCTAAAGAGGAGGCCGAAGGCAACTGTATAAGTTTTACTAAATTATAAACCGATCGAATGCGGGTGAACGCGAGGGATTCAGATCAAATGCGGGTGAATGAGACGAGCTTAAATAAAGATAGATAAGTACAATGGTCAGCATGGATATAACAGACAGAAATACCTGGGTTCTGTACTTCACAACTCTGAGACTCTTCAGAGACTCGTCAGCCAGAGTCCAACCATGATGTGCTTTGCATCACAAGCGTTGTCTGCGTCCACTTAGTAGCAGGATCGCTACCATTGAGCCACTGGTACTTAAAATAATCTTTAAAATGTGATCACTATTATCTGGGCAAATGCAGTAGCTAATTTTTCTGCAGTTAAGCTCTGAATTAAGTCTGATTCACATGAATATCATCGTATTTCATATGTGGTATTATAATGTATGTCTTCAAAACACAATATTAATGAACATTTTTTTCATTATACCTCACTCAGATGGATCACTGAAAGTTACTGCTTGCCTTTGAAAACTCCTATATATCGGAGTGCAATACAATGGTAATTAAAAACAAAGAACAGTGAAAAATAAACAGGAACTTTACAGGATTTGGAAATAAATAATGCAAGATATGGCCAAAGAATTAAATAAAGTTATGACTTAATCAGGTACAGTACAAAACATTGGCAACACCAAATACTCCTTCGATCTGCCACAGAATGTTAAAGGACACGGTGCGATAGCACTGCATTAATACTATTGAACGCTCAGACGTTAATTAGTTATCCGCTACCAATGTGACATTTCCACAACATAGGTAATTGCTTTATATATTTGTTGGTATTATGTCCACATAATGATCAAAGCAGCTCACAGAAGTTAGTTAAGAGAAGTTTCAAATTAATTAACTGACGACCCAGAGCCCTCCATAATGTTTGGGATAATGACCCATCATTTATTTATTTATTTGCCTCTGGACTCCACAATTTAAGATTTGTTATAGATAAAATCACATTGTCAGATTTCAATAAAGGGTATTTTATACATTTTTGCTTCACCATGTAGAAATTACAGCAGTGTTTATACATAGTTCCCCCTCTTCCCCCCATTTCAGGGCACCATAATGGTTGGGACACATGGCTTCACAGTTGTTTGTAAATGCATAGGTGTGTTTAATTGCCTCCTTAATGCAGGTATAAGAGAGTTCTCAGCAGCTGGTCTTTCCTCCAGCCTTTCCATCACCTTTGGAAACCTTTATTGCTGTTTATCAACATGAGGATCAAAGTTGTGCCAAGGAAAGTCAAAGAAGCCATTATGAGACTGAGAAACAAGAATAAAACTGTTAGAGACATTGTGCAAACCTTAGGCCTACCAAAATCAACTGTTTGGAACATCATTAAGAAGAAAGAGAGCACTGGTGAGCTTACTAATCGCAAAGGGACTGGCAGGCCAAGGAGGACCTCCACAGCTGATGACAGAAGAATTTGCTCTATAATAAAGAAAAATCCCCAAACACCTGTCCGACAGATCAGAAACACTCTTCAGGAGTCAGGTGTGGATTTGTCAATGACTGGTTAATGATCTTGATAACCACTGGTTGGCTGCAAAAATAGGATGGCTAGGTTACAGTTTGCCAAGAAGTACTTAAAAGTGCAACCACAGTTCTGGAAATAGGTCTTGTGGACAGAGGATACGAAGATTAACACATCAGAGTGATGGTAAGAGCAAAGTATGGGGGAGAGAAGGAACTGTCCAAGATCCAAAGCATACTCGCTCATCTGTGAAACACGGTGGTGGGGGTGTTATGGCCTGGGCATGTATGGCTGCTCAGGGTACCGGATCACATCTTCATTGATGATACAACTGCTGATGGTAATAGCATAATGAATCCTGAAGTGCATAGACACATACCATCTGCTCAAGTTCAAACAATTGCGTCAAAACTCATTACCCGGCAGTTCATTCGACAGCAAGACAATGATCGCAAACATACTGCTAAAGCAACAAAGGAATTTTTTAAAGCTAATAAATGGTCAATTCTTGAATGGGCAAGTCAATCACCCGATCTGAACCTAATTGAGCATGCCTTTTATATGCTGAAGAGAAAACTGGACTAGCCCCAAATCAAGCATAAGCTAAAGATGGCTGCAATACAGGCCTAGCAGAGCCTCACCAGAGAAAACACCCAACAAGCAGTCATTGCATGCAAAGGATATGCACCAAAATATTAAACATGACTACTTTCATTTACATGACATTGCTGTGTCACAAACATTATGGTGCCCTGAAATGAGGGGGGACTATGTATAAACACTGCTGTAATTTCTACATGGTGAAACCAAAATGTATACAAATGGCCTTTATTAAAATCTGACAATGTGCACTTTAACCATGTGCTTTTTTTCTATTACAAATCTCAAATTGTGGAGTACAGAGGCAAATAAATAAATGTGTCTTTGTCCCAGACGTTATGGAGGGCACTGTATTGATATGTATCAATACCAATTGCAGGTAGGGTTCTAATAATTTGCAATGAACCAGCGATCAACAAATGCACATGTCAGCATCTGATGACAGTAAATGCAAAGGTTGCTATTATATGCAGAGCTCTTTTGGCATTAAAATTAGATCTCTGTCCATAACATGGACTTTCCATTCTATTTTCATTTTCAGCATGTCTGGCATTTAAAGCAACACTGTCCAGGAATTAATCTTGGTTAGCTTTCAACCTGTATTAATGCACCTAAAATGTATACCCTAACAACCAGTTCAGAAGCAAATGTTGCATGTGCTGGAAATCTGAAATAAAGCACAGAATTCTGTGAGTACTAAGGTCTGGCAGCAACTATGGAGAGAAATACAACTCTAAATATGTCAGATTCTTGACATATTTGTGGATCTCTACAGATGTTGCCTGACCTGCAAAGTATAACAGCAATTCTGGATTGCCAATTTGGTAGGAAGGAACTGCAGATGCCGGTTTACTCCAAAGATAGACACAAAATGCTGGAGTAACTCAGCAGGACAGGCAGCATCTCTGGAGAGAAGGAATGGGTGACGTTTTGGGTTGAGACCCTTCAACACGAAATATCACCTATTCCTTCTTTCCAGAGATCCTGCCTGTCCTGCTGAGTTACTCCAGTATTTTGTGTCTATTTCCAATCTGGTGCTAGAATATGGAAACCACACCAAGATTTCATGCTGATGAAAATAGACCAACAAAATGCAAGTTCACCATTATTATTAAAATTCTAGAAAATACACATGCACAAAGAAAAACTCAATCAAAAGCAGACAGTTTCATTCCCTACAACCAACCCAACACCCCTGCCCAACTTAAATTCAAAATTAGTATGTTTTCGTACCATAATCTTCAATCTTGCAAGATACTCAGGTGTCATTTATTTCCTGACTTGACAGTTAACTCTCTGGGTGGGTTTGATGCATTGAGACACATTTCCCCAATGAATCTTTCAAAAGATAATGGGATTAGAAGAATCAGCTGGAAAAATAACTGGAGAACAAACAGTGAAAATATGACCAGTCACTGAAGAGTCAATACACACATTCTAAAATATCATTCAAAGGGGGGGTAATCTTCCCCCATTTTGAATGTTTTTGTTTTTTTCCCACTATCTCCAATCTCATAATTCAAAGTTATACGGAGGTATCTTGGGTTATCTTCAGCTGGGGTTAAAGTTATTTTTCCTTTTAACACAGTGTCCTGGAACAGTTCGACAGGCTCATCTAGATAAAGTACGGATTGTTTCCAATGAGTTTCCTCTGCAAAGGGAGAGGTTGACAAAACGATCGGCTCGAGCTCCTTGGCATTAACATCAACTGTTCTGTGGTCATCACCATTGACATTTAATGGTTGGTGGTTGTCACTGTTGGTGGTAAATGCATTGTGCCTAATAGTATTAGCATTAACTGTATTGGCAGATGCTTCACAGAGATTGGGGCCGGATGCATGGCAGTCATTGTTTGCAATGGCTCCAGTCTTAAAATCTGCATCAACAGACGCTGCACGTGGACCAGGTATATCTCGATCTTGAACATTAAAGCTGGCTGCTTGACCACCATTAGCATTGGCAACAGTTGCATCAGGGTCATTCGCATTGGTGCTGGTTGCAAGGGGCTCATGGGCAATCTCTCTTGTGGGGGCAGAAGTGGGGAAAATAACGTTAAACCAGAGGGCAAAGGCGTGCATGGTGGCAATGCCGAAGGAGGTGGTGGTGAAGTCGCCGCCCAGCTTCGCCAGCTCCTGTTCGGTGACCGTGTACAGGTCGATGGCCGCGAACCTGGAGGGCTGGCCCAGGACGTCCTCACCGTGCAGGGTGGCCACCGCCATCTCGTCATTCATGAGGCAGCGACGGGCGAAGGTGCTCATGCAGGACATGTCAACGCCGTGGCGCTCTTTGACGCCGGCCCAGAAGGACAGGCGCTCCTGCAGGGCCGGGTCGGTGACCGGGGCGAGGTAGAGCTCGGCGCGGCAGGGGAAGATGAGGCCGCCGGGCTTGAGCCAGCGGTCACGGGCGTGGAGGACGCTGCGGAGCATGGACTCGTACATGAGGCCGTAGCCCATCCACTCGCTGACGATGGCGTCTACCGGCTGGGGCAGGCGCGCATCCTCCACGCGGCCCTGCAGCACGCGCACGCGGCCGCGCAGACCGTTGGCCACCACCACCTCGCGCGCCCGCTCCACCATCACCGCGCACGCCTCGCATGCGTAGACGCGCGCCGCGCCGGCCTGCGCGCAGAAGGCGCTGAGGATGCCCGTGCCCGCGCCCACGTCCAGCACCGTCAGACCATGCAACAGCCCGACTCCAGGCCCAGGCTGCGGGCCCTGCCGGCAACCCCACTGCAGCGCCCGGCGGTACGAGCCCGTGCGCGCCACGTCCGCAATCATCTCCTCGTGGATGGATACGTCCGAGTAAGAGTGAAAGTAAGCTCCGTCCTGTCGCTCCCGGGCCACGGCGTCCGCCGTCGGCTTCTTTCGGGCCTCGCCGCCCGCCGCCGTCTTCTCCCGGGCCTCGCGGCCCGCCGCCGGCTTCTCCCGGGCCTCGCCACCCGCCGCCGGCTTCTCCCGGGCCTCGCCACCCGCCGCCGGCTTCTCCCGGGCCTCGCCGCCCGCCGCCGGCTTCTCCCGGGCCTCGCCGCCCGCCGCCGGCTTCTCCCGGGCCTCGCCGCCCGCCGCCGGCTTCTTTCGGGCCTCGCCGCCCGCCGCCGGCTTCTCCCCACTCTCAGCGCCCGCCGCCGGCTTCTCCGGAGCCTCGCCGCCCGCCACTGGCTTCTTTCGGGCCTCGCCTCCCGTCACCGGCTCCTCTCGGGCCTCAGCGTCCAGCCGCAGCTTCTTCCCCGGTGGACGGTCACACAAACCTGGCTCCATTACTGATTCCCGGCCTGGAGACGCGGGCTGCATCCTGCAGGGGCGCTGGGCCCGGCCAGTGCAGCAGCCCTATCGGTGGGAACGTGGGAGTCCTGATTCGCCCCACCCACCGCAGTGATGGGAAGCGCCTCTCAGCTGGCAGTCAGGTCCGGGACAGCATTTCCCGGCAAGTCGGTGGCAGCTAGAGTGCGCAGAGCTGCCTCAGCTCAGGACTGGCACCCCGCCAGCCTCTGCAACTCAGGACGCGCCGGTCCCAACAGCTCATGGTTGGCACGTCGCCAGTCCCAGCAGCTGGGACCTGACCCGCCGCCGGTCCCAGCAGCTTTGAGGCTGACACCCCCGCCGGTCCCAGCAGCTTTGGGCCTGGCACCACGGCAAGTCCCAGCAGACTGAAAAATGGTCTCGACCCGAAACGTCACCCATTCCTTCCCTCCAGAGTTGCTGCCTGACCCGCTGAGTTACTCCAGCATTTTGTGTCTACCCATTCCTTCTCTCCAGAGATGCTGCCTGACCCGCTGAGCTACTCCAGCATTTTGTGTCCACCTTTGATTTAAACTAGCATCTACAGTTCTTTCCTAGAGATGCTGGGACTGGTGGAGGTCCAGGCCTAAAGCTGCTGGGACGGCCAAGGTTCCAGGCCATTACCCCAGTATTTTGTGTCTACCCAGCAGCTCTAGGTTTGACACCTCACCAGGTGCAGCAGCCCAGGTCTGACAGCACACCAGCCCCAGCAGCTCTGGGCCTGGCACCTCACCAGGCCCAGCACTCCAGGTTCTGGCACCCGCCGATCCCCGGGTACTGGCACCCTGCCTGGCATCAGTCTTAACGGCTCACTAGTACCTTGCTATGGTGCTGACAACACAATGCCCAGTACCAAAGATACTAGAGGAGCTCCTCTAGTATCTTTGCCCAGCACAGCCTGACACTCCCCTCCATAATGACTGCAGCTTTGACCACAACAATGTTTCTTTGTAGCACCAGCGGCACCATATGGCAGAATGATAACCTTGAAAAGAATAAAAAGATTGGCAGACTTGGCATGAATTTATGAATGTAAAATCATGTTTGACTAATATGCAGTTCTTTGAGAATTTGACAAGTAGAACATAGATAACAAGTGGATGTAGAGAATTTTGATTTTCAGTAGGATTTTGTTGAGATCCCAAGGTGAGAGCAGTTAGAATTGGAGTAACAGTCTGGCATGTATTGAAAATTGATTATTGAACAGAAAGCAAAGAGTGGGAGTAAAGGGATGTTTCTCTGGTTTGCACGCTATGCTTAGTAGGGTGCTGCAGAGATTGATACTTGTTTCTCAGCTATATCGATGATGCAGTTGAGGATCTTAAATGTCACATTTCCATGTTGCTGATGGTACAAAACTATGTGAGATTTTAAAAAGGAGGAGAATATAGAGTCATGTAGTGATACAGTGTGGAAACAGGCCCTACTGCCCAACTTGCCCACATCGGCCAACATGTCCCAGCTACACTAGTCCCACCTGCCCGCATTTGGGCTATATCCCTCAAAACCTGTCCTATCCATCTACTTATCTAACTGTCTCTTAAATGTTGAGATAGTCCCTGCCTCAACTACTTCCTCTGGCAGCTTGTTCCATACACCCACCACCGTTTGTGTGGAAAAAGTTACCCCTTAGATTACTATTAAATCTTTTCCCCTTCACAAACTTATGTCCTCTCGTCCTCGATTCTCTTACTCTGGGCAGGAGACTCTGTGCATCTCCCCTATCTATTCCTCTCATGATCTTATACACCTCTATAAGATCACCCCTCATCCTCCTGTGCTCCAAGGAATATAATCCCAGCCTACGCAACCTCTCCCTGTAGCTCAGACCCTCTAGTCCTGACAACACCCTTGCAAATCTTCTCTGTACCCTTTCCAGCTTGACATCTTTCCTGTAATGTGCCCAGAACTGAACACAATATGAAGAAGTCTCAATAGTTATGGAGAACCCCTGTGACCGACAATTATTTGGTGGATGTTTACAAATACACAGGACAAGATGTTAAAAGTCCAAAGTGCCACATATCAACTTACTCCCGATGGTGATGGGAGCCTTCTGCACTCACCTATGCTCCTCCGATGTTGAGAAAGACTAGGCAGACACGTCATTGGGGTTATCAAGTGGGCACCTACGTTCATCGACGTTTTGCTGATTGAACCCACGACGTCTCCAGTAGGCTCAGCGGTGCATTCTGGCGTCCCAGAACCACCCCCTTCTGCATCTGTCTTGTCGGTTATTTGGGAGACCAAATGGGGTCTTTCCTCTTCAGCCAGAGCCACTGGCGACTCCGCTCTGCCACCCGTGATGTTTCTTTGATGGCCTGGCATAGGGCTTGTCCGCTGATCCCCAGGTCCTTCATCAGTCTTAAGGTAGATGTTGCCACGAATCCTCGACATCCGGCAGATCTTAGCTCTCCAGACCCGCTGTTCTGCCTCCGCTGCAAGCTCTGTATATCGCAGTTTCTTTCTTTCGAAGGCTTCCTGCACAGCATCCTCCCAAGGGTCTGTGAGCTCCACAAAATACACCATGCGCTGAGAGTTCGACCAGAGCACAGGATCAGGCCTCAAGTTGGTGATGGCTATCTCTGATGGAACTGTAAGCCGTTGGTCCACATCCACCAGCATCTGCCAATCCCGGGCTGCCTCCAGCTGTCCAAACCTGATCCTTGGTGGAATTTTCCATTGCCTTTGTCCCCCCCCCCCCCCCCGAAAGGAATATAATGAGAAACAAATTGATATCTGTGGCACCCCACTAATTACTCTAGTTACTGATTGCCATCTATCTGACCTTTAGTTTACCGTTGGCAATAGACAATAGGTGCAGGAGTAGGCCTTTCGGCCCTTCGAGCCATTAAATGTGATCATGGCTGATCATCCACAATCAGCAATGCCAAAATATATTACTTGCATACTCTCAATATATTGCTCACTTTTAACGTGCAGTAGCCTTTTACGTGACACCTTGTCAATTGCTTTCTGGAAATCCAATTACTCTACATCTACTGGTTTCTCTCGATCTGTGTGCTTGTTATATCCTCAAAGAACTGTACCAAATTTGAAAAAAAAAGATGTTTGAGCTATTCAGTATTTTCCACAGATGGAGAACTCCTTGTATTTCCAACAGCCCAGTGGCCAGTACACCAGGACATCCCCTCCAGTTCCAGCAGCTCAGTGCCCATAAACCACAACATCCCCTCCAGTTCAAGCAGCTCATCGCCCAGTACACCAGGACATCACCTCAAAGACCGTTAAAAGTTGAACAATTCCTGTTCCAGGCGTACACTGACCCTATCCCCGAACTCTATCCCCGTTACATTGATGACTACATTGGTGTGCTACCACCTGCACCCATGCAGAACTCATGGACTTCATCAACTTCACCACCAATATTGATTATTTCTCAAATTATATTTCAGTTGTAATTGTTGAAATTATAATAATTTTCCGAATTCATACGTCTCTGAGCATTTTGATTCCTATTCTTTCCCATTGTGTAAATGATTTATCTATAGTAGGTTTAAACGACGGATTATTGGTGGATTACTGTGGAGTGGCCAGCTGCGCCGAACTTTACACCGGGAACCTGGGATCTCGCGACGAGATCGCCAGTTGTGGAGCTCCATCCGGCACGGCCTTGTCGGCTTCGGAAGCCGCGGCCTCCAGCACGGAGGCGGCCGTTCCAGAGTTCCCATGCCGCTGTGAGGACTCTCCCGACGCTGGAGCACCACCACCCGGCGAGAACGGCCAGGAACATCGGGCCTCTGTAGAGGCAACTGTGGAGGCCTCAATAGGCCCGACTATGGGTGAACTGGGGTTGGGGGCTGGACATTGTGCCTTCCTTCATGGTGGGAGCCATGGTGGGAGAACAAAGGGGGAAGAGACAGAGACTTTAAGATTTTGCCTTCCACCACAGTGAGGAGGTGTTTGGTGAACTCACTGTGGTGGATGTTAAATTTGTGTTGATTGTGTGTTTTTGCCATTTTTAAAAATTATATGTATGACTGCAGGGAAACAAAATTTCGTTCAGACCGAAAGGTCTGAATGACAATAAAACGAATCTAATCTAATCTAATCTAATCTAAATTGTGGGGGGATGTTCTTTGTGTTTAAGATTCTCATTGGTGTTATGTCTGTATTCTTTTTTTGTGTACTGCAAAATGGCAAAAAGCATTTCACTTCATTACACCTCGGTGTATGTGAATGTGACTAATAAAATACCTTGAATACCTTGAATTGACTATTGGCATTAAAAGAGATAGATTTCTTAATTTTAGATTCTGTTTTATTTGTTTCCAAGTTCTAATTGCGCTATGTATAATTGGATTTATATTGTAATTTTTGTTATTCAGATTCATTGGTGAAAGGAGAATCGCTCCTATATTACACGGAGAGCAGTCCTCTCTCTCCATTACAATCCAGTCCACCTGCTGGGCAGAATTGTCCAGCAGGTGAATCATATTTTTAATATTTACTGCCCAATTATAGTACATAATGTTAGGGAGCGCTAGACCACCCAGCTCTTTGGGTTTACTAAGGTGTGTTCTTTGTATTCTGTGGGATTTATAGTCCCATATAAAATTTGTAATGTCTGATTCCAGTTTTTTGAAAAACTTTTTTGGAAGATATATAGGTATTGATTGAAATAGATATGGGATTTGTGGTAGAAAGATCATTTTTATAGCATTTATTCGACCTATTAAAGACATCGGGAGCGTTTTCCAGAATTTGATTAGACTATTTAGTTTCTTAAGTAAGGGACTATAATTGGCATTAAACATAGCATGATAGTTTCTAGTAATTTCAATTCCCAAATATTTAAATTTTTCTGTGGCTATTTTAAAGGGGAATTTTAAGAGCTGTGTTGAGTCTTTCGGTTTTATCGACATAATTTCACTTTTTGTTCCAGTTTATTCTGTATCCTGAGAAAGATCCAAAGTCCTCAATTAGATTTAGTATGTTTGGTATACTATAATATTTTAAATATCTTCAATTTTCAATCTGAAAAAATACACAAAAGACTATCATAACATGCATCCAGACTTACTGGACGAAGCAATGAAGACAAAGGCCGAATCAGCAAACCTAATATCATACTTATACAACACTATTTTAAATATAGAAATACCTACAATTGATGGTATTAGAAGAGACTGGGAACAAGAACTAGCTATAAAAATTTCAAAAGAGAGCTGGGATAAACACTTACTATATGTGCATAAATGCTCGATCAACGTACGACATACTCTAATTCAATTCAAAACATTACATGGACTATACTATTCAAAAACAAAAATAAATAAACTTTTCCCTAACGTCTCACCCATTTGTGATAAATGTAAGTCTCATGAAGCTACCATAGCGCACTCTTTTGTTTTTTGTATAAAAATCCAAAAATTCTGGAACTAAATATTTGAAATCTTCACAAAATTATTTAAAATAAAACTCATACCAAAAGCAGAATGGATTATTTTTGGAATAACGGAAGGTAGCCCTGAACTAAACGTGTTTCAAAAGAATTTACTTAATTACGGGCTAATAATGGGAAAAAAATCTTATACTCAAATTTTGGAAAAATGCTCCTATACCAACAATAAAAATGTGGATTTCAAACATGTTCGAAACATTACATCTGCAAGAGATGAGACTCCTAGCAGGCAAAGCAGACCACTTCCAAAAGACGTGGTCTGCATTTATGGACTTATTACAAGCATAAGGTGCAATAGTAATTTAAAAAATAAATGGTGCCAGGATCTGGTAATGGGGGGTGAAAAATATGGTTGGTATATCCCTTTTTGCGGAGTTTTTTTATTTTTTATAATAGAGCGATTGTTTTTCTTTCTTTCTTTTCTAGGGTCTATTTCTTAACTTTCTTCTCTAACTCCTTTTCTAATGGGCTTTCTTTTCCCAACACTTTCCTGCACCTTCACGACTCTCACTTTCCTTACTTCTTTTATTTCTATCTTTTTTAAAGTTCAAAAAATGAAGGGGTACAACAAATGTAATGAGATATATGTGGTGTGTATTACTGCAACTTATTGTACTTCTAATAAAAATAAAATTAAAAAAACTAAAAAAAAACTTCACCACCAATATTCATCCTGCACTCAAATTTACTTGGACCATCTTCGACACCTCCCTCCCCTTTCTTGATCTCACAGTCTCCATCACAGGAAATAAACTATTAACTGATGTCTATTACAAACCCACTGACTCCCACAACTATTTCGATTACACTTCTACCCAGCCTGCTTCCTGCAAAGACTCTATCCCCTCTACTCCCAATTCCTCCGTCTACGCTGCATCTGCGCCCAAGATGAGGTGTTCCATACTAGGACATCCTAGGAGATGTCCTCATTCTTTAGAAAACAGGGGTTCCCCTCTCCCATCATAGATGAGGCCATCGTGTCTCATTGGTACCCCGCAGCTCCGCCCCTTGTCCCCCTCCCCCTAGTCGCAACAGAGACAGAAGATGCAACACCTATCGCCAAACCTCCCTAGACTCTGTCCAGGGACCCTGACAGTCCTTTCAGGTTAGGCAGAGGTTCACTTGCACCTCCTCCAACCTCATCTACTGAATCCGTTGTTCAAGATGTGGACTCTTACACATGGGTGAGACCAAACGTAAACTGGGTGATATTTGCGCGGAACATCTTCGCTCAGCCCACCTGAACCTACCTGATCTCCCGGTTGCTCCAGAGATGCTGCCTGTCCCTCAGAGTTACTCCAGCATTTTGTGTCTATCTTTGGTTTAAACCAGCATCTGCAGTTCATTCCTACACAATCCATATAAATTAGTTTTTACCAACACAAGTTTATGAATATTTAGTGGTGTATTGGCAGTTACAATATGCTTCCATTGTAATAATGGAATTATATACATTTACTTGTCTAAGTTCAAAATATTAAAGCTTGGTAGATAAATATAGCCATTGAAACTGCAGTTAATCATTTATTGTCTTTCTGTACCGTTGGAACTGCAGTTAATTATTTAGTGTGTCTGTGTTTAATATATAAACTCGATTTAATTTGAGTTTTGAGATTCTACCAAGAGGGCCTCCAAGAGAACGTCTGTTTCTCTTAAGGAAATGAAGACGAAGTTCACAAGTCACACACTACCCAGCTCAGCTGAACACCCCCTGCAGATACAGCAGCTTATCGCAGGACATCTCGTGTAGTTCCAGTATCCAGCATGGCCGACACCTTCTGCAGATACAGCAAATTAGGCCAGCACAGCAGGACACCCTCCGCAGTTCCAGTGCTGCAAACAGGTGGACAACCCCTGCAGTTCTAGTGCTTCATACAACTGGACACCCCTTGCCATTCCAGTGCTACAAACAGGTGGACAACCCCTGCAGTTCTAGTGCTTCATACAACTGGACACCCCTTGCCATTCCAGTGCTGCAAACAGCTGGACATCCCCTGCAGTTCCAGTGCTGCAAACAGCTGGAGACCCCCTGCAGTTCCAGTGCTGCAAAGAGCTGGACACCCCCTGCAGATCCAGCAGCTTATCACCAAGTACAGCAGGATGTCTCGTGTAGTTTCAGTATCCAGCATAGTATCTAGCAAATAAAGCAAGACGTCCCAGACCGTTCCAGCATCTTACTGGCCAACACAGCTAGACATCCTTGCAGTTCCAGTGCCCACCACAGCTGGACAGCTCCATCAGGCCCAGAAGCACAATGCCCAACACAGCTGGATGTCCTTATTCACAGCCAGCAGGTCTCTGGCCAGTACCACCTAAAAACCACTTTGCTGCCAGACATATATTCCTTCATCAGTTCAGTAGGTCTCAAGCTGACACAGCTATTCAACTTCTTGCTACAACAGACAACCAGTAGCTCTGTGCCCAGCAGACTATTACACCCCTTTCCAGCTAGTCACTGCTGGGCATCGGTAGTGAATCGATTTTTTTTTTGCAGCCAGTAGTACTTAAGAACATAGGGGTTGTAAATCAAGAACAACCAAGAGCATTATTTACCACCCTGATAATCAGGAAGATAAGTATAATAATGCCTCTCATACTATATTAAATATAGTAATGCCTCTCATGGTATATTAGACACTCTTTGGGCTTACATCAAAAAGATGTAGAAAAGTTCTCATTTGCAAGAAAATTATTAGAGCTCTTGCAATGCCTTCTTAACTTTCAACCAATGCCACAAAGAAAAGAAGGAAATAATTTCTAATTTTGCTGTTTTTAAGCTGTGCTGTACGGAAAGAGGCTGTGGCCTTCCTGCGTCTCAACGATAAAAACACATAGACTTTTATGGAGTGCATTTGGACACTCTGAAGTTGTGAAAGCGAATGCAGTAATTATTTAGTTTTCTTTCATCATGAGTCTGCCATTTGGAAGGCAGAACTGGAAGGATGAAAATAAATGCAAAATGTTCCATAAATTCTAATGGCTGAGGAGGCAAATACAGCACTTTGGCTATTTGATCTAAAGGAATCAGTAAATAACATATTTACATACCCTTATTTTAATGGATCTCTTTATAATGAATTTTGGTTATAGCAGAGGGACGTGCCGATGCCACCCCGGCTTGCACTGCCTCCCCAGTCACTTACAGCCCCGGCTTCCATAGCTACCACTGGCTCGCACGTTATAACCCCATGGGGACAGTGCATTCTTCTAGCGGCCTTGGTCACAGGACGTACTTGGTCACAGTGGGGCTCCCTCCCCTTTCAACTGCTGCTTCTTCCTGTTGGCTGTCGCTCTGTCCACTCCCTTCTCCACTGCCTCCTCCTCCTCCCGTCGCTTTGTCCGCTCTGCTGCTCCCTCCTCCACCACCATCTCCTCCATCCCCCCCCCCATACACACGCACACACACATACAGACACACACACACAGCCACACACACACACACAGACTATCACAAACATACACACACACTCACTGACCACACCATATATATGGCAGTAAACTTTCTTGAATACTCACACGGCTGAGCGCGGCCTCTCCACTTTGGGGCTTCCACAGTCAGCGGCACTTCCGGAACAGCATGACCTCTGCACTTACCGGTAATTATGCAATCAGTGCGACCTGTCCATTAAGCAGAAGTCATAAAATGAGCGGGACTTTTGAACCAAACACAGTCGGACCTAATAAAGCATTACAGTTTCAAGCAAAGGCAGGGCAGCAGGCCAAACAACTCATGGCAATGTCATGAAGGGCTAACAAATCATTTATTGCAAGTACATTGCAGACTCACAGTTCAGTTAATTCACACCTTAGAATGAGAGTCATGGCCTCTCCCTCACGATCTTGCAGAGTGACGTCCAGGCATCTGGGGTTTTATAGTCCTGCCCCTCCCCCGCACCCCCCGGAAGGGGCGTTACTTTCATTGCGGTGATTGACAGGCGAGAGGATCTCAAGGTTTTTTAAACACTCATAACTTTTTTTATTTTTCATCGATGGGAAAAATCCTCGGGGCCTGCTCAGCGGAGGAGGACTGTGAGTAGGATGGCCAAAATTCATAGCGATATATGGTAGTGTTTTTTCTAAAATCAATATACAGCGCAGACAGGAAGTGGTCAATATGAGACTTTTAATTATATAGATTAGGTGAAGGTTGCTACTACAGTACTTTGTATTCTGTTGTGTATTAACCATCATCTGAAGTTCTTTGTTTCAACTACGTACAATGATAATACCATACTCGGTTATAGCAGGCAATAATGGACACCAACAATAACAAGGGTTTTCTCTATGTTCAATTGGAGAATATTGGCCAAAATAACATAATTCATTCATTCCCTAATGATTAAATTCATTAGGGAATGAATGTATTCCCTTATATTTTATATGTGTATAAAATTGTGAGGGGGATAGATAGGGTGAATGCAGAGTCGGGAAATCATGAACCAGAGGACATAATATTAAAGTGAGAGGGAAAATATTTAGTAAGAACCTGAGGGGCAACCTATTCACACAGAGGGTGGTGGGAACATGGGACAAGCTGTCGGAGGAGGTAGTTGATGCAGATACTACAACAAGATTTAAAATATGTGGACAGGTACGTGGATAGAAAAGGTTTAGATGGATATGGGCCGAATGTGGACAGGTGGGGACAAGCCTAGGTGGGGCAACCTGGTTGGCATGGGCAAGTTAGGCCAAAGGGCCTGTTTCTGTGCTTTATGGTTCTATGATTAAATTCCAGCAAGCAATTATTCAACATGAGCTGCCCTTCAAATAAAGTGGAGCTTTTTGTGAAATGAATCATCATTGGCAGCTCTCAGTCTAGAAAGACCATGCTTCTGCGCTACAGTGAGGTCTCCAGGGTCGTTGCACACGTTGGCAACGTCTGCCGAGGCTGATCAGCCCAATCTTCGATTGACAGTCTTGCCGCAATGGGAACAGATAAAGGCTGCTGGGGTTGTAGAAGCTCGTTTCTTGCCACTGGCTCTCCACTCTGCAGCATGCAAGTTCCTCTCCACTTCCGCACTCCTAATGATTTCCTGGACAACTTCATGCCATGTGGAGCGACCCTCTGCCGTAGCCTCCCAGTTGTCATTGTTGATGTCACAAACCGTCATATCCCGCTTACAGGCATCTTTGAAGGGAGAGCAGGCCATCCAATGCACCGAGAGCCAACTGCAAGCTGGCCGTACAAGATGTCCTTTGGCATGCGGCCATCCTCCATTCGTGGAACATGGCCAAGCAATTGGAGGCACCGCTGACTCAGCAGAGAGTACAAACTGGGGATTCCAGCACGCTCCAGGATGTTGCTGTCGGGATGCAATCCTGCCAAGAGATACTGAAAATCCATTTAAGACATTGCATATGAAAGGTGTTTAGATGGCGCTCCTAGCGCATGTATGTCGCCCATGTCTCGCTGCCGTACAGGAGGGTGCTGACGTATGTCTGGTACACACGTATTTTAGTGTTTGCAGTGAGGAGCTTGTTCTTCCACATCCTCTTAGCCAGCCCGGCCATGGTGGCTGCCGCAAGGTGCGTGGCTAGCATCCTGTGCATTGCGTTGGTCTTTTTCAGGCTGATTTTGAGTCCAAACTCTCTGCAAGAGTGGGCAAAGTTGTAAATGAGCCTTTGCAGTCCCTCCTCTGAGTTGGATACAATTGCTGCATCATCGGTGAAGAGCATTTCTCTGACGATGACCTCCTTCACCTTTGTTTCAGCACACAGGCAAGCCAGGTTGAAGATCTTTCCCCCGGATCTAATGTGTAGATAGACACCATTCAGAGATGACTCGAAGGCATAGGTCAGCAGCAGGGAGGAGTGGAAGATTGCAACCTTACCGCGGCCCACCCTGTTTCGACTAATGCAATCAACCCGACGTGCACAAACAAATAGATCAAATAGAACAAGTTGACTTGCAACTTTAGGCTGTGCAGGCCATACACGAAGAAGAAGAAGCAGCAGGGAGAAGAATATCCAGAAGAGAGTCGGTGCCAATACACAGCCTTGCTTCACACCACTGTTGATTGGGATAGACTCAGACGAGGATCCATCATACACAACTGTCCCTTTCATGTCCTTGTGAAAGGAGATTATCATATTGCGAAGCTTTGGAAGGCAGCCAATTTTCGCAAGTGGTGAAACAGTCCCTTTCTGCTCACCAGGTCGAAGGCTTTGGTGAGGTCTATGAACACCAGGTAGCGTGGTTTCTGCTGTTCCCTGCACTTCTCCTGGAGCTGTCACACTGAGAAGATCATGTCAATGGTGGACCTGCCTGCTCTAAAGTCACATTGGAATTCTTGATACACACGCTCAGCCAGCACCTGAGTTACTTGCTTATGATAGCATTATAGCGATTATTGGGTTAAGTCTGGAATAACTAAAAACACTTGTGCACGGATTGGGCTAATGTCAGTTCAACTCAGTTTGTTAGTTTTACATCCAGGCTGACCAAAGCTGACTCCAAAGACTTGATATACATCAATGCAATACATCGGAGTAAGAGCAGCACTGTCAGAAGTGATATTATTAGTACATCACACTTAAAGCTGCATTTTGTGATCTTAGGACAGATTGTAAATGATTTTACTAATTATGCAGAAAAAATTAAACATGGGATATGTGAATGAGATGATTAGATCTTTTTGTGGGTTTCTTTTATGTATCAACAGTCATAGTCTAGTTAAACACTCAAGTTATTTTTAAGCCATAACCATATCTGATGCTATCAGTTTGGAAGGTGTGAATGACAGTTTACTGCATTTTGTGTCATTAAGGAAGTGGGATGCTTCACATGCACGCTAAGTCACAGATAGGACATTGCTCTTTACCTCTTTCATTTAACCTATTCCAACTGAGACGTTTAGAGATACAGTATGGAAACAGGCCCTTTGGCCCACTGAATCCACCAATCACCCGTACACTAGTTCTATGCTATCCCACTTTCCCATCCTAGCGGCAATTTACCTACAATTAACCTACAAGCGGCCAATTAACCTATAAACCTGCATGACATCGGGATGTGGGAGGAAACCGGAGCACCCGAAGAAAACCCACATGGTCACAGAGAGAACAGAGACAGCACCCATAGTCAGAATTGATCCCTGGTCTCTGGTGCTGTGAGCCAGCAGCTCTATTGCTGCGCCACTGTGCCACTGAACTGACATGCCAGCTTATTGAAGCTAAAAGGAAGCCTGTTGTATTCCCAAAATCATATGTAAAAAAGCAGTGTATAAATTTATAGGTCCTGTCCATTGGTATTGGTTTTAGGGGAATTAAGCGATTGAAGAATCACATGGGATCCAGGTACATTTCAAACACCAAAGGTGTATTTTTATGTTTATTTTTTGTCTGGAAGTTGTCTGGAACATACATCAGTTTTTATATCCCTTTTGAAGTTCATCCCCAGCTCGTTATAGACCAGTAATGTGAGTGATTGATTTAATATACTAAATGCATACCCAACCAGCTTATGTATATTGTAGGAAGCAATGCAGATGCTGGTTTACAGTGAAGATGGACGCAGAATGCTGGTGTACTCAGCGGGTCAGGCAGCATCTCTGGAGAATAGGAATAGGAGATGTTTTGGGTCGGAACCCTTCTACAGACTGTTATAAGCAGCACTTTCAGGGAGTTATGGACTTGGACCCCATGATTATGCCCTTTTTTCAGTTCATCCCAAGTTGGTTATAGACCAACAATGTATTGATAGACCATTACATGCACACCCAGCCAGGTGTTTAGGCAAGTATTAGAGGATTGTTTAACCATCCTGTGTTCTGAAGGCAGACAACTCTGCGTCATCCCATGATGCTTATCAGACGCCTTGTCCACTGAGCTAGAACAAGGCCCTAGTATTCAGAGACACAGTGCTAGTGTAACTCAGCGGGTTAGGCAGCATATCTGGAGGATATGGATAGATGAGTTTTGGGTCAGGACGCTTCTAGTCAGTATTCGGTGTCTTTGTGTATCTAGGGCGACTGCCTCAGTGCTGATAAGCAGAGGCCCAGCTGATCAGTTCTGTCTGAGACCACAAAATGGAATGATGTCTCACCACACAATGCCTAGACTGATCTCCATTTTGTAATATAATTTTGTGATTACTCTCTATTTTGCTTATGCATTTCTACTTGTCCAACTTGCAATGCTGCTTTCATCATAATCATAACTTATGCAGACATGTGAGAGAAGGAGATTTATCCTTACACACAGACTCTTGAACCTGATTAGATTATAGATGATTTGTGATATAACTGCATAGGTTCGCTAGCTCTTACCTCACCGTTAATTCAGAAAGTTGTCTGTCTTAGTCATGAAATTTTCAACGATTCACCATTTTGTGGGGTTAGTGTTACAATTTACTACCTGTTGAGTGAAGATGTTTGTGCCAGGGCTAGAAGCAAGGAGTTGCAAAAGTCAGGGCCTATAGGGCAGAGGTACCTCCATAACCTCATGTGTCGTCTAGAGGATTATTGGGGAGGGGGGGTGAGTTTGTGCCCTCCCGCTTCCCTCCCCCACTGTAATAACCGTGTATAAAGACGCACAGTTAAGCGGCCTTTTCACGGGGCGACTTGACGCAAGAGTTAACCGGAGTTTAACATCGTGGGAACCTCGTGCGATAACAGTACGGCATTCGTGGACCACCGTGGACCACCGTAGCGCTAACGGCAGGTCATCGTGTAACTTGGTCACTCGGGAGAAAATTCAAGAAAGTTTGAATTTCTCCAAGATTGACTTGTACACTTGTGGTTGAGTATTGCAACATTATATGAACGCAGTGGCCAGTGCGATATCCGTAATAACTCTTGCGGGTACCGTGGGAACTCCTGCGAACGGTGAACCCGGAAGCTGGACAGAGGGGACAGAAAGTGAGTAAAAATTATCTTCTGTGGGATTGAATTTAAAAAATAAATAAAAATAAAGATTTGCATCCGCATATGGACATCAACTTATTCATGAGTTATGTTAATGAGATTCAAGAAAATAACTATAATCTTTAAAAGGGACTTTAAAAGGGACTTTACTGAAAGGTTACGCATTTTTATGGTCCGTGAGAAATTTTTCACATGTACTTCTTTGAGAGATACAGGTCGGAGTCCTCGGGTCCAGGGGTCCGGAACGCTACCAATCAATGTTGTACAGAGACCCGTGTAAGGAGTGAACTGCACATGCTGGTTTAAACCGAAGACAGACACAAAAAGCTGGAGTAACTCAGCGAGTCAAGCAGCATCTCTGGAGAAAAAAAGCTGATGTTTCGGGACGAGACACATCTTCAGACTCAATTCCGATTAGGCTGTCTGAAGAAGGGCTCCGATTCGAATCGTCACCTATTCTTTTTCTCCAGAGATGCTGCCTGACCCGCTGACTTGCTCCAGCTTTTTATGTTTTTCTTCCCAGATCTGACTTACCTGCTGAGTTACACCAACATTTTGTGTCCTTCTGTGCGTATTAACCAGCATTAACCAGCGTCTGCAGTTCCTTTAGACATTACCTAACTTCAGATTTTAGAGATATAGCGCGTGGGAACTCCTGCGAACGGTAAACCCGGAAGCTGGACAGAGGGGACAGAAGGTGAGTAAAAAACGTGGTCTCAATATCGACAAGGGAACATGTGTCCTTCGAGGACGTCCCACCTAATTGTCATTGTTGGATAATCTTTTTAACAGGAACACTTGCAGAGATGGCTCCCAGAAAATCTCAAAGAAAGGGGGTAAAGCGTGTCAGAGATGTTTTTGCCATGTTGCGCTATTCAGTTTCTATATTGTTTCAGTTTCTATATCTATATTGTTGCTCTATTCAGTTTCCCAGGGGGTCGGGACGGGACTGGAGTTGGGAGGGAAAGGTGGGGGAGTCGAGGGAGAGGAGGGGGAGACAGATGGGGGTGTCTTCATTTACTGGCGGCGGGTGTCTGTCACTGAAACAGGCAGGTGAGATTTCACATCCACCTTGTGTGTGCCTCTCTCTCTCTCTCCCTCCCTCTTACACAGGCTGAGAGACTCTGCCTCTGTGAGTGTACGTCTCTTTCTCCCCCTCTCCCACACACAGTAAGACCGAGGTACTGTGCTCAGTCCATCTGTGTCTCCCACATACACAGTAAAATATGTCTCCAAATGAGCCAATTCAACCAAGGGAGGATATTTATAGTGTGTGAAAAAAAAAGTTACATCATTTGTGTCACGTGTAGTTCACGATGTTCATTCAAGATTTAACGCGAAAGCTCGGGAAACGGACAAGTCACTCGCACAAATAACAGAAATGCCGAGTACCGTGGGAACTCTTTATCTACCCCCGTTATATCGTGCGAGACTCGTGCTGGACCACGACCTCTTCACTCTGGTGACATCTTGCGTCAACTCACCCCGTGAAAAAGCCCCATTACAGATGTGCCACATGCTAGCCTGCTCTCCCCCAGGTGCCTCCCTTTCCCTTGGTAATGAGAACTGAACTTAATATGCAAATTGCGGTCTTGTGAATTCAATTACTATTTCCTCTGGCATATTCAATTACTTTAAGTACATAGCTCACTATTACATAACTCTTTGATTGGATATATTTGGACACACAAAGACTCTTAACAACTACAAAGAGTCCTATGTCTCCGGCCATGTCAACACATTTCACATAGTTTACAAATCATTTAATTTTCCTGAATGTGTTTTGTTTTTATGAATAAATATGATTTCTGCATCCATTTACAATTGATTTTCAGGATATAGGAATTGCATGCAAGGCCAGCATTTATTTCCCATTTCTAATTGTCCCCCGAGAAAGATCACAGGACACTCAACTTTTGGCCTGCTCTTGTGCCATGATATTTATGTGGCTTGATCTGTTGTGTTCCCGGTCAATGAAGATCCCCAAGATATTTATAGAGGGGAATTTGGCAATGAGGATATTTAATGTCAAAGTTAGGTGGTTAGACACTCTTATTGGAGATAGTAATTGTTTGGCCTTTTTGTGGCACAGATGTTACGTAGCACTTAATATCCCATGGCTGGATGCTGTCAAAGTCTGCATACAAACAGGGACTACTTCATTAACTGAAGATGGTTGGGCATTAGACACTGCTCGGAGGAGCTCCTGTGTTGATATCCTGAGGCTGGGATGATTGACTTCCAAAAACCACATCCCAAATTCCTTTGTGATCATATGACTCCCCTCACTGAAGCATTTGTTTGAAGCCCATTGATTTCAGTTCTTCCAAGGTAATGTGATGCCACAAAAGGTCAAACATCTTGAAGACAAGGGCAGTCACTCTCACCTCAGGTCTTTAATCCAAGTATATTCCTTGGCTGTGGTGGCTCTGGAGCTGAAACCCAAAATCGAAGGTGTTGATTACCAGAAGGGTGGACAAAGGCTCAAGATGCAAAGAAGACAAAAGGCTGTAAGATAAGGAGAAAAGAGTGAAACGTGAAGCCAGAGGAAGGGATATAGGCAGATAGGGATGAAGAGAAGGGAAAGAGGGTGAAATAATGGGAGGAGTGTGTGCCCACCAGGAAGGAGAGGGGGAATAGGGGGGTATGGGGGTGATGAGGGGTTGATGCACAGGGCAAAGATCTCTGGGTGAGGCTATTGAATGATTTGGATCATGTGTAGACAGAGATAACTTAGTTTAACTTGGCATCATGTTCGGCACGGACATTGTGGGCTGAAGCGCCTGTTCCCATGTTTAACTGTGCTATGTTCTAAGGGCACATCTTGAGGTTGTGAAATGGAGGTCATAGCTATTGCAGAGAATGTTGGAAATGCACAGAAGATTAACTGGTGTATGTGTCGAGAGAACAACAAAATGCTACAAACTGCACAAAAATAAACTGCTGGGATTCAACGGGTCAAGCAGTATCTTTGGAGGCAAAAGGATGGGCGATGTTTCAAGTCAATGAAAAAGGAGAAAGTGAGTTTAACTCAAATGATTGTACTTTGGTACACCGTACACCGTAAAATGAAGGCTTTACGGTGCCAGGTCGAAAATGAGGCTCTGCTCCACAGCCTATGCTGGATTTTATTGGAACAGTGCAGGTGGCCAGAATAATTGTTTTCATTGTACAACATCTCCTTCAACTCCATACAATTACTTCAAAACAAAGGCAGTATCTATGGGAACTCAAATGACCCAAGTGATGTTTATCATTTTGTTAGATGCATGAAGAGTCCTTGTTTCCATTGTACCTTGGCTCCCTCCCTCAACTTTTTTTTGGTACACTGATGATTATATTAGTGCTGCCTCCTGCACATATATAAAGCTCAAAATTGTCATTATGTTTACTGCCAATTTTCATTCAGTTCACACATTCGCATGACCCATCTCTGACTTTCATTTCTGGATCTTATTCTCTTTGTCAGAAGAAATGTTTGGGATAAATGTCGATTAGAAACCAACAGACACCCATAGCTATCATCTATACTTTCTCATGTTTAATCACCTGAAAATACTCCATTTACCAAAAGACTCTTTACCACCAGGGGCGCCGGGGAGATGGCCAGCCCTGCCGGCAGTCTGTTCGTTTTAATCTTTTTGTTATTTTAGTGTTTGTTAAAAGCTTGATTTAATGTACTTTGGTTTGTTTTATGTGGGGGGAGGGGGGAGGGGATTGGGGGAAACTTTTTTTTTCAGGTTCTTACCTTCCCGGAGATGTGATTAATTTTTGGACCACATTCTCCGGGCTCTGCGGCCTACCATAGATGGTGCTGGTAGTTGCTTTGGACTGTCATGAGCCCCACCGCGGGGTGCGGACTTAACATTGGAGCGGATTCCTTGCCTGGGATCGCGGCCTGCAAACTTACCATCAAGGGCTCGCATTCTCGGGTGAGGCTAGTCGGGAGCTCCAACGCCGCAGAAGGTTCAACCAGCCCCGATTCAGGAGCTGACAGCCTCGACGCGGAGGGCACGAGGACAAGGGGTCACAGCTTAAGGATAAGGGGGAAATCCTTTAAAACCGAGATGAGAAGAACTTTTTTCACACAGAGAGTGGTGAATCTCTGGAACTCCCTGCCACAGAGGGTAGTCGAGGCCAGTTCATTGGCTATATTTAAGAGGGAGTTAGATGTGGCCCTTGTGGCTAAGGGGATCAGAGGGTATGGAGAGAAGGCAGGTACGGGATACTGAGTTGGATGATCAGCCATGATCATATTGAATGGCGGTGCAGGCTCGAAGGGCCGAATGGCCTACTCCTGCACCTAATTTCTATGTTTCTATGTTTCTATGAATGCCGCCGGCTACGGGAGTCAAGACCGTCCCGTCAACGGGGGCTCGAGGCCCCAGACCAAGGAAGAACACAAGGGAAGGACTTGACCTTTATTTCGCCTTCCATCACAGTGAGGAATGTGTAGGAGTCACTATGGTGGATGTTCATGTTAAAATGTGTTTTTGAGTCTGTTGCTTTTTAATTGTATGACTGACCTGGCCAATGAAATTCCTCGTATGTTGCAAAACATACTTGGCGAATAAAATCTGATTCTTATTCTGATTCTGATTTCATTCCCTCTCTCTGCCTTTTTGTCAATGATTAAACTGTCCCCACAGTTGCTTCTAAGATTTTTCTTCTTCCTGAATCTTGGCTTCCTCCCTATCACTGTCACATCTGTTTCCTGCATTTCAGTTATTTCCTGCACCCCTGCTCTTGCATATTCTCTCCCCAAATTATGCAAGGGTTAAATTATCTTTGTCCTTGCTTTCAACCTCATCAGCCTAGGCATTCAATGAATCTTCCTTCGCAGTTTGAGTACTGGGATTCCATCAGACACAGTTTCCTCTCCCCTCCATTCTCAGCCTTCTGAAGAAATTGTTCCCTTCACATCTCCTGATCCATTTCTACCAACCACTCTCTCTCACGGCACTTCCCCAGGCAACTGCAGGAGTTACAATATCTGCTCCCAACAGTCCTGTCAGATGAGCACCAATTTACTTTCACTTCTCTAATCTAGTGGACTGCATTTCGTATTCAAAATGTGGTCTCCTCTACACTAGAGAAACCAAACTCAGTTTAAAAAAAAGCATTGTGGAGCAACCTTTGTTCAATTCACAGGATTTGACCCGAGCTTCTGGTTGCTTGTTTCTTTAAGCCTTCATCCCATTCCCCCTCTGGCTTTTCTGTTTACGGCCGTCTGCACTGTTCCAATGATCCCAACATAAGGAACAGCACCTCTTTTTCTGTTGGGCCATGATGCAGCCTGTGGCATTCAAGATCAAACTCATTAATCTCTGATAAATCACCTTCTCTGTCTATATCCCAATATCCAATTCTGCTGTAAGGTTTTTCACCTGTAGAATTAAGTCAGTCACCCCCCACAGACTCTGCAGGATCAGTTCAGTTCTCTGTGCAGCTCTGACCATCATTTCACTGCTTTTCTGTGTCTTTGTTCTCTTTCTAACTGCACTTCAATAACATCACCTGGATGGCTTTCAGAAACAGCATCTCAGTACGGCAATCCTGATCTCACCCTATCAGCTATCTTTTCCTTGACTTATCTACTCCAGCCCCCTACTTTCTTAACAACTTAAAGTCCACTTGTTTTTATTTTTATTTTTCTAGTTCTATGAAGGGTCTTTGACGAGATATTAACAGTGTCTCTTTTCATACATACAGGAGTAACAATAGATATACAGAAGCAAAAGTGAAACCACGAGAAAAGGCTGTCAGCAAATATAGTCTGACCTGCTGAATGATTGTTTTCAATTCCGCTATTTTCTGGGATTTGTGGATAGGGCATACAAGATTTGTCTGCTCTTGACACTCTCATATGTTGAACAAGTTAGGGCTTTATTCTTTGGAGCGCAGAAGGTTAAGGGGGGACTTGATAGAGGTTTTTAAAATGATGAGAGGGATAGACAGAGTTGACGTGGAAAAGCTTTTCCCACTGAGAGTAGGGAAGATTCAAACAAGGGGACATGACTTGAGAATTAAGGGACTGAAGTTTAGGGGTAACATGAGGGGGAACTTCTTTACTCAGAGAGTGGTAGCTGTGTGGAATGAGCTTCCAGTGAAGGTGGTGGAGGCAGGTTCGTTTTTATCATTTAAAAATAAATTGGATAGTTATATGGATGGGAAAGGAATGGAGGGTTATGGTTTGAGCGCAGGTATATGGGACTAGGGGAGATTATGTGTTCGGCACGGACTAGAAGGGTCGAGATGGCCTGTTTCCGTGCTGTAATTGTTATATGGTTATATGGTTATATGTTCCCAGCAAACTGGGCGACATGTTCCCAGCAAACTGGGCGACTACTCAGCTCATATTGACCAGCGTGACAGAGTTTTGACTTTAGAGATACAGCGGGGAAACAGAGAGAACATACAAACTCCACATAGGGGACAGTCAACGCCAGGATCTGAACAGTTTCTCTGGAATACTGAGATAAAAGATTTAAAGACCGCATGGATGAACTCCAAAAATTGTTCATCCCTGACTGGCGAAAAAATAAAACGGGGAAGGTGGCTCAACCATGGCTAATGAGGGAAATTAAGGGCTGTGTTAAATCCAAGGAAAAGGCATATAAATTGGCCAGAGGAAGCAGCAAACCGGACTGGGAGAAATTTAGAACTCAACAAAGGAGGGCAAATGGTTAATTAAGAGGGGGTGAAAGAGCATGAAAGAGAGCTTGCGGGGAATAACTTAAAGCTTCTTTAGATATGTAAAAATGGAAAGATTAGTGAAGCCAAATGTAGGTCCCTTACAATCAGAGACAGGTGAATTTACTGTATAATGGGAAACAGAAATGGCAGAACAGTTAAATGAGTACTTTGGTTCTGTCTTTACTAAGGAAGCCACAAACAATCTCCCAGAAATACTTGGGGACTAAGGATCTAGTGGGAGGGAGGAACTGAAGGGATCCACATTAGTCAGGAAATGGTGTTAGGTAAACTGTTGGGACTGAAGGCAGATAAATCCCCAGGGCCTGATGGTCTGCATCCCAGAGTACTCAAAGTGGCCCGAGAAATAGTGGATGCATTGGTGATCATTTTCCAATGTTCTCTCGACTCTGGATCAGTTCCTGTGGACTGGAGGGTAACTAATGTAACCCCACTTTTTAACAGGGAATTATAGACCAGTTAGCCTTACATTGGTAATGGGGAAAATGCTTGAGTAGATTGTTAAAGATGTTATAGCAGCACATTTGGAAAGCAGTGACAGGATCGGTCAAAGTCAGCATGGATTTATGAAGGGGAAATCATGCTTGACTAATCTGGCATTTTTTGAGGATGTAACATGTAGGATAAGGGAGAGCGAGTGGATGTGGTATATCTGAACTTTCAAAAAGCCTCTGACAAGGTCCCACACACGAGATTAGAGTGCAAAATTAGAGCACATGGTAATTGAGTATTGGGGGTAGGGTATTGACACGGATAGAGAACTGGTTGGCAGACAGGAAGCAAAGAGTAGGAATTAACGGGTCCTTTTCAGAATGGCAGGCATTGATTATTGGGGTGCCGCAAGTGCTGGGACCCCAGTTATTTACAATATATATATTAATGATTTAGAGGAGGGAATTAAATGTGACATCTCCAAGTTTGCGGATGACACAAAGCTGGATGGCAGTGTGAGCTGCGATGAGGATGCTATAAGAATAAGAGGTAGGCCATTTAGGACTGAGATGATGAAAAACCTTTTCAGCCAGAGAGTTGTGAATCTGTGAATCTAGAATTCTCTGCCACCGTCTCTTAGCGGCTCGTAACACTAATGGCAGGTACTCGGGAAGACTCGTTAACAGCAGGTAAACTCGGGAAGATCGTGAAGATTTTTCAACATGTTGAAAAATGTCCACGAGAGCCCCGAGTACCGACGAGCGGCCATTACCGTAAATCTCCAAGTTCGAATCAGGGCAAACTCAGGAGAGCTCTTGGAATGAACTCATACCGTGGGACAGGGACATTATTAGATTTAGCTCTTAGGGCTGAAGAAATCAAGGAATATGGGGAAAAAGCAGGAATGGGGTACTGATTTTAGATGATCAGCCATGATCATATTGAATGGCGGTGCTGACTCGAAGGGCCAAATGGCCTACTCCTGCACATATTTTTCTATGTTTCTAAGTGCTAACCACTGTCGTGATGTGCCATCCCAGCGTGCAGGAAGTTCAGAGGAAATACAGGAGCAAAGGTGAAACCATGAGAAAAGACAGCAAATATAAAAGGGAATCTATGGGCAGAGAAAATGCAGTGATGGGGAAACCAAAGAGGAGATTTAACCATCGAGGCATACAGTAAGTACCAAATCAGAACTTTGCATCAGACTTCACAAAGTAGGAAGATCTATCCTCAATGATCCCCACCATCTGGGTCATGCCCTCTTCTCGCTGCCACTGTTGAGCAGGAAGCACATAAGTGTGAAGTCACACACAACCAGGTTCATGAACAGCTGCTATCCGTCCAACTATCAGGTTCTTGAATTAACCTTGAATAATCTTAATTCTATCTCAACAACAGAATGCTATGGACCAGCTGCACCACTGTAGACTTGTTTTCAAAATGTGAAGAGAAGCATAAATGCTAGAGTAAATCATCAGGACCGGCAACATCTCTGGAGAGAAAGAATGGGTGACGTTAAGGGTCTCGACCTGAAACATCACCCATTCCTTCTCTCCAGAGATGCTGCCTGTCCCGCAGAGTTCCTCCAGCATTTTGTGTCTGTCTTCGGTGTAAACCAACATCTGCAGTTCCTTCCTACACATGTTTTCAAATTGTGTGTTTGCACTAATATCTTATTTTTGTTTTGCAGTCTTTCTTTACACTGACTTATGGAATTTATGTATAATATATGTATACTTTGTTTTTGTGTGTTGCCTGAAACTATGTACCTGTGATGATGCTGCAAGCAAGAATTTTTATTGTACTGTTACTTCAAAATACTTGCACTCAACAATAAAATCACCGTGACTATTGGATCCTCCAATAGCAAAGAACAATGTTGTTGAGATTCTTGAAAGGTTAAAGGTTTATAAACTGTAGGTACTAAAAAGGGTTGCCTCTACTTAAAGGAAGCAAATCTGATTCAGATGGAATGCATCCATGGTTGCTCAGGGAAGTTAGGGAGAAAATTACAAAGGTCCTGCTCATAATCTCCCAAACATCTTTCGACTTGGATCAAAAATCTGTTGGTGGAAGAAATCTAAAACAATAACAGAACGCTGGAAACGTTCAGCATATCTAACAGTAAAAGTGGTGAGGAAAACAACCGATGTTTCAGCTCGAGGACTCTTCATCAGAACTGGAATGGTGAGGGTCAATCAATTTGCAATGAGGGTCAGGTCAGAGAACAGAGGGAATGTTTGCTACAGGGTGCAACTCAAAGTTTTCAAGGTAATAATTATGTTTAAAAACCCCATAAATGGAACATAAATAAGTTGAAATCACACAAATTGATAAAGGAAGGTACAGAAAAAAGGTGATTAGCCTAAAATTGTTTAACACGATATTAACTTGAAACAAATAGTATAGATGTGGAATGGGGTCTGAGATTTGGAAAATTGCAAACTTCCCAGTCTTGTTCGAAATAGTGTATAGGGGAAACTTAGTACTATAATTACAAACCGGTCATTTTAAACACAGTGGTGGGTTTAGAGACAGGAGTCAGTGAGAGGATGAGCAGTCACTTCGACGAGTCTAGATTGATGAGAGAAAGCATAAATGTGTTTAAGGCAACCAGCGCCTTAGGTTTTTGATGAACATTCAGTGAGGGAATCAAACCTGTACACAGCGAGTGGTTGGGTCCAAGTGGAGGCAGATTGAACAGTGGCGTTCAAAAGAGTGATGGGGAAAAAACAACAGAAATGCGGGTAGTAGGAGTGTCTGGGTGGCTCTAACACCGAATGCAGGGGCTGAATGGCCTCTTCCCGTGCTGAAACCACGCTGTGAGCAGCTGACATCGAGGGACTGCCTCTGCTGCCGAGCAGTGCAAGCAGCAAGTGACAGTGTCTGACTAGTTACCGAGGAGATTCCTCCCGCCGTTATACTTTCCAGGACAGCATTCTCTCCCCGAAGCAGCGCCGATGGCAAGCGGCAGCGGGCTCTCCAGCCCGGGCATCCCCGGGGACTCGGACACAGCGCCGGTCACCGTGCAGTCGAGCGGCAGCACCGGCTTTCATCTGTCCCGGACCAGGTCCTGCGGCGCCGTTCTCATTCTGTTCTTCATTAACATGTTGAATTACATGGATCGATACATCATTGCAGGTGGGTTGAAAGTTCGTTGAGAGTAACCTCCGTTACTCTCTCTCTCTCTCTCTTTCGTTGCGAGTCACAGCCTACACCGGTGACAATGCCAGGAGTCTGTCGCCCCGGCTTCAGCTCCGCTTCCCAACAAAGCGCTCGGGGAAGGCATTGCTGAAAGCAAACTCATTGACAAAGCAGAGGACTTCTCTGCCTGCTCACCTCTCCGCTGAGTTGCCCCGTAGAGTTGTGGCAGCTTCAGTAAAGCGGGGGATGCTACAGACCCGGGTTCGATTCCCCGTCGGGGCGTTATTCTTCTCTTGGCCGAAGGGTCAACAATAAGCGAGGATAGATTGAGAATCGATGGTGAAAGTACAGAAGGATGGAAGGCGAAAAGCCCAATCACCACCTAAAAGGCAGAGAGTCTCGCCGCACCCGGACAGCACTTCCATATGTCACAGAGTTGTGCAACAAAGTAACAGGCCGTTTGGCCCTCTAACATTTCCCATCACCAGTAACCCGAGTTCACTTTTGACCTCGAGTGTTGTCAGTGTGGAGTTTACCTGTTTTCCCTCACATCTCAAAGACTTGCGGTTTGGTAGTTTTATTGGCCGCTGAAAATTGGGGAGAATAAAAATGGGATTAATGTGGGATTCTTGTTAAGGGGCAGTTGATATTGGCATGGACTCAATGGGCCGAAGAGCCTGTTTCTGGGCTCTGGAACTCTACTGCCCTATGTCCATACAGTCCATTGTAATTATCTGTATTAGTCCCATTACTACAAGTCCCCACAGCCTTCTATGTCGTGGTATGTTCTTGAAGGGCTATGGGTTGTGGTCCTTATGTTGGAAGGTGGGAATTCTTGATCAACTGTCAGAGACAGGATGGGCCAAATGGTCAACTTCTGTTATAAATCTCCTGATGTTCCACAAATATGGGGAGTTGACTGGCGTAGTTATTGCTCTCATTGTGGTCAAGGCACTGCTGAAGGCAGACTCATTGACAATGACAATGAAGGAGTGGCATTTTATGTCGATCAGGATTGTGTAGGACTTGGGGAGACCACATTCCCAACCAGAGTCAGAGGCTTGGCTGCTTTTAGATGACGTTATATGGGCATCTGGGCCAAAATTGGAAGATGTTACCCAATACAGGTCTATATCTTCTGACGATCATTTCATCAGCCTGGATCTTATAGAGGTTTAGTTTAGTTAAGTATAGTTTAGAGATACAGCACAGAAACAGGCTCTTCGGCCCACCGAGTCTCCGCCGACCGGCTATCCCCACACATGTACACTATCCTACACACACTAGGGACAATTTACATTTATACCAAGCCAATTAACCTACAAACCTGTACGTCTTTGGAGTGTGGGAGGAAACCGAAGATCTCGGAGAAAAACTACACAGGTCACAAGCACAACAGAACGTGCAAACTCCATACAGACAGCACCCATAGTCAGGACCGAACCTGGGTCTCTGGTGCAGTAAGGCAGCAACTCTACCACTGCGCCACCGTGCCCCTCCTGAACAAGGTGTACAAGATCATGAGAGGAGTTGATAGGTGACTGCACAGTCTCTTGCCCAGAGTAGGGGAATTGAGAATGAGAGGACATAGGTTTAAGGTGAGGGGGGAAAGATTTAATAGGAACGTGAGAGGTAACGTTGTTACACAAAAGGTGGTGGCGAAAATTGAACAACTGCTGGAGGAGGTAGCTGAGGCAGGTACTATCATAACATTTAAGAGGCATTTGGACAGGTACATAGACAGGGTAGGTTTAGAGGGTTTGGGACTAGTGAAGATGGGACTAGTGAAGACGGGGCATGTTAGTGAGCATGGGCAAGTTGGGCCGAAGGGTCGGTTTCCAAATGAGAAACCATTTGGATCACTCTATGCCCACTGCGAGTATCAGGTCTGACAAATAAGGGATGGGTGGATGGGTGGGGGACAATAGAGGAAATAGTGGGCTGGGGGAAAAAACAACCATTTTCTCCTGTGGTGTCATCAGAGACACAATTCTTCCAGACCTCACATTCTGTGTTCGGCAAAGACCTTTGTTTCTGGTTTATTGTACTGTATTTCTCAGCCTTGGGTTAAATATCCAGCCTGTTCACAAATTAGTACAATGATGGATACAGTTTATTTTTAAACTCACCCTAAAATTCTTAAGATAGACACAAAGTGTTGGAGTAACTCAGCAGATCAGGCAGCATCTCTGGAGAAAATTAATAGGTGATATTTAGGGTTGGGAACCTTCTTCAGACTGACACAGTTGGTTTGTTAGCTTGACTAATTATTCATTAATTCAATATTTTATTTACATTAGTTTTGTATTTTATAGAATGTTTCAAATAATAGAATAAATGTAGAACCATTGACCTTTAGAAATGTTCTTTTTTCCCCCTAAAGTAGCAAAATTGCTTGACAAAGTAAATGGAGGACATTCTTTTAGACATAAGGAACTTCAAATGTTGGTGTATAAAAAAAGACACTAAGTGCTGGAGTAATTCAATGGGTCAGGCAGAATCTCTGGAGAACATGGCCACTGAATATTTCTTTGACTGGGGGAATGCAATGAGTCAAGTGGTCTGACCGTGGGCAGTAGAGCTCTATGGTTTTAAAACAACACATTATTTCTTGAAAGACCACATTATTTCCCCTTGTTTGGCTATGTGCATGAAAGACTAACCACACACTGCATGAGAAACATGTTTGCAAAAACCATTTGCACCACTTTCAATTGATTTTTGCCTGGTGTAGATTGATGTTTCCTTTATGGCTCCTATGGATGTCTCATTAGTTTCCAAGTTTACCCTTGTGAGTAGATCTTAAACAGATAAGAGAGGAGTGCTCAAAGGTGGTATTATAACGCATTCTTGAACTGCAAATGGAATTGGGATTGCTTCATAATTCTCAAGCTAAAAAGTATAGTTAGTACCCACAGAACCTGTAGGTTAGTTCCTACAGGAATTGTGAGAAATCAGCCCTGGAGCCCATAATGCCCCTGTCCCGGAGGTTCCCGGAGGTTTGTGTCAGTCTCCCTACCTGCTTCCACTACCTGCAACCTCCGGCAACCTCCTACAACCTCCAGGAACTGCACGGAAACCTTGGGTGGGGCGCAAAGTCTCCAGAGGTTTCCGTTCAGGTTTCCTAAGTGGGACAGGAGCATAAGATGCAGCTCGTCTTCCTGTTGGCTCAGAAGCAGTTCTCTCGCCTCCAAAGATCTTGGATTCAAGCCCCACTTCAGAACTGAGCACATAACCTGGGTTGACTCTCCAGTATAGTAGTGACAAATATTATACTACTGGATTGTTGGCCATCAAGGAAATGGTGTGAGTTATCCACTTTATGAATCACTTGGGGAAATTAAGCGGAAAAAGATAGTTTAGTAAATTGCATAGGTCCACTTTAATGACCAAAGCTCTACATTCATCTTTCATTGTGGTACTGATTAATCTTTGGTGCATTTGTATCTCTTCTGAGGATCTTATCATCACAGCAAGGCCAGTCATTACTCCTCATTCAAGGTAGCAATTTTATGTAACCAAATGGATTTCCCAGGGCAGTCAGCAGTCAATTAGAAACTGTGTGAAAGAGCAGTCACATCTGGGCCAGATTAGGTCAGGATGACAATATTCCTTCCTTCAATGGCAACAGCGAATTAGCATGTCCCAATGATGTGTGGGTTTGTTGGTTAATTCACCTCTGTAGATTGCTGCTAGTGTGTAGGGAGTGGATGAGAAAGTGGGGATAGCATAGAACAAGTGTGAATGGGTGATCGGGGGTTGGCGTGGAAACGGTGGGCCAAAGGCCCTGTTTCTATGCTGTATCTCCAAAAAAAAGTGTTCTCTAGTGTCAGATTGCCCACTATAATCAGAACATTCTTAGTGTTTAGATTACATCCACATCTAGTCAATGTCGATTCATTAGTCCCACCCTCAATGCCCTCTGTCATTCTGTAATCAAAAGGAATGCCAGCAAGTTCTATTCTCAAACAATTAGCTCCTCCTTCTCGAACAATGTTTTTAATTAATAAAGGAAAGTGTACGAAAACAAATAATTGAAACCTATCTAGTATTCTAAGGATGTTTAAGAAGGAACTGTAGATACTGGAAAATCAAAGGTAGACGAAAATGCTGGAGAAACTCAGCGGGTGAAGCATCTACAGAGCAAAGGAAATAGGCAACGTTTTGGGCTGAAACCCTGCTTCATATATTTCAGACGAAATAGGCCGAAACGTTGCCTATTTCCTTCGCTCCATAGATGCTGCCTCACCCGCTGAGTTTCTCCAGCATTTTTGTCTACCTAATATTCTAAGGATTTTTCTTTGGACTTTCTCAAGGCAAGGTTAACGTCTGTAAGCTTCAGCTTAAAGCTTGTTCATGTCTGGAAGTAGTCTATTTTTTTTTACACAAGAGCTGGAGTAAGTCAGCAGGTCAGGCAACATCTATGGAGACTGAAGAAGGGTTCCAACCTCTAACATCACCTATCCATGTTCTCCAGAGAAGCTGCCTGACCCACTGAGCTACTCCAGTACTTTGTGTCACTTTTTGTAAACCAGCATCTGCAGTTCCTTCTTTCTATTCACCGTTATTTTGAGTTTTTAATGGGCAGGATCTGGCTAATCTAGGGGATGATGATGAAAGGGACCTTTTACCAGCAGTCAGTAGTTAATGCCCATTCTTGTTTCCCCTTACTGTCTGTGTGCCCCATGCGCTGGGGAAGGTGAGCCAGGATTTTGACAGCGTCTGAGAAGCAATGGTCATTATAATTATGTCAGGATAATAAATATCTTGGAGAGAAACGTGAAAATGACGCAGTGTCCATGCACCTGCTGCTATCGACCTTCCAAGGGTATATGTTGCAAGTTTGGGAGGTGCTGTCTAAAATAACGGTGAGTTGCTACAGCACATCCAGTAAATGGTACACACAACAGTCATAGTGGATGGAGTTACCAAAGAAGGTGATACATGGGGTACTTCGTTCGCTCGTGCGTCAGGCGATGTATAGCTCGCTGTTGGCTTCTGTCATCGTCCAACATGTTGACAGAATTGGTCGCCCGATGCGTCGCAGAGTTCATCGTGTCGTCGTTTCCAGGGATCGCCACGAGGAGGCTTCGGTCATGATCCCCATGGGGTACTGAATAATCAATGGTTTACTTGAGCATTGAATTCTCAACCTGTCTCCCCCACACCCATGAGATCACAGATAGTTCAAAAAAGGCTGACAAGGTAGGACTGGATCAAGTTTTTCTTTGCAATTGACAAAGTATCTTGGCCTATTCGATCTCCCGGTTGCCAAACACTTTAACTCCCCTTCCCATTGCCACACTGACCTTTCTGTCCTGGGTCTCCTGTCAGAGAGAGGCCAAGTGCAAATTGGAGGACCAACACCTCATATTTCACTTGGGCAGCTTACAAACCCAGCGGTATGAATTATGATTTCTATAACTTCAAGTAACTCTTGCATTCCTTCTCTCTCCATCCCTCCCCCACCCTAGTCATCCTACTAGTGTCCCTCTCGTCCTGATTAGTTTCTCTGTTTCACTCATTAGTTTCACTCATTATCTCCTTCTTCGCAGCCAACATTGGACTATTGTGGGCTCCACCTGCCCTTGATCATCGTTGGCAGCTTTGATTTGTCCTTTTGCATACCTTCCATTCATTTGTTCTTCATATCTCTAGTTTGACTCTCAGTCTGAAGAAGGGCCTTGACCCAAAACATCATTTGTCCGTTTTCTCCAGAGATGCTGCCTGACCCACTGAGTTACACCAGCATTTTGTATCTATCTACTAGCCAAAGATCTGTTGAGTTCCATTTCCTCCAGTGTATGTGCAATCAATGATAGCAGACCCCAACCACCCAATTACAACAAACGTGTCAAAGGATGTCAATGTCTGGCATCTTACTATTAAAAAATCCTTGACTCTGAGCAGCAACATTGAACATCAACAACTATGTATTAGAAATTATTGTGATTCTTGTTTTCTGCCAGTATATACCATCTGTTGTGTTGCACTGCATTAGCCCAATTTTATCATCACATTGTCAACATCATCTTTTTGTTGTCACATGTTTGGTGACAGGGTCGGCATAAAACAGGAGAAAATCAATGGAGGAAGGGAATCTAAACTGAAGTAGGTGGAAGTTGGCTGGGAACCTATCAATAAATAATAAATTAAACAAGCAAATGACAAAAAAAGAACCTGCCAGTGAACAGGAACTAACGAAGAACCTGCCATCAACAGGAACTAAAGGAACAGTAGCATTCCTTGAGAAAAAGATACAAGTACTGGAATAATTCAGTGGTTCAGGCAGCATCTCTGGAAGACATGGATAGGCGATATTTTGGTCTGGGACCCTTCTTTAGGATCCCTTATTCTAGAGATACTGCTTGGCCCACTGAGTTACTCCAGCACTTTATTTCTTTTTTAGTGAACTAGCATCTGCAGTTCCTTGTGTCTACAGTAGCATTTCTTGATCCAGTTTGTTTTTAAATAAGAGAAACCTCTGGAAATATAGAAAGCATTGGAGAAACTCATGGGTCATGCAATATCTCTGGAGAACATGGCTAGATTGCCGTTTTGAGTCGAGATCCTTCTTCAGGTCGCATATCCATATCCTCTAGAGATGCTTTGTGTCTTTCTTTTGTATCTGCAGTTCCTTGTTTCTCTCTGGAAATATTCAGCAGGTCAGGCAGCATCTGTGGAAAGATAAAAACATTTTGAGGTAATTATAGAAACATAGAAAATAGGTGCAGGAGTAGGCCATTCGGCCATCCATTCAATATGATTATGGCTGATCATCCAAATCAGTATCCTGAACCTGCTTTCTCTCCATACCCCCTGACTCCGTTATCTTTAAGAGCTTTATCTAACTCTCTCTTGAATGCATCCAGAGAATTGACCTCCACTGCCTTCTGAGGCAGAGAATTCCACAGATTCACAACTCTCTGGGTAAAAAGTTTTTCCTCATCTTCGTTCTAAATGGCCTACCCCTTATTCTTAAACTGTGGCCCTTGGTTCTGGACTCCCCCAACTTCGGGAACATGTTTTCTGCCTCTAGCGTGTCCAATCCCTTAATAATCTTATATGTTTCAATAAGATTCCCTCTCATCCTTCTAAATTCCAGAGTATACAAGTCCGGCTGCTCCATTCTATCAACATATGACAGTCCCGCCATCCCGGGAATTAACCTTGTGTACCTGCACTTCCTCTATAGCAAAAATGTCCTTCCTCAAATTTGGTGACCAAAACTGCACTCAATGTGGTCTCACCAGGGCCCTACATGTGATTAAGTAGCTGCACCACCTTTGAGTACTTTCATTACTGCTTTTTACTTTTATACTGCCAGCTGTCCAAAGAGCCTTTGGTATTTTTCCTGAGGTGGGATTGCCAACTGAACACAGTCGACACTTTGATCAGGTGCACGTAGCTCCCTGCAATTCAGAAAACGCCTGCCATTGCTTTCAATTTTATTTGAAAAAAAGCTACAGAAAATTCAAAAGCTGTGTGAAGATGTTTATTATTACAAAGAGTTGCTAAAAGATTGAATCACTCATTTAGAGGAAAATAGACGTAAGCAGCAGCAGAGTGTGAAATGTATGAAACAGCCGCAAAATGGAAGAAGGAGATAAGAACGCAGAACCCCCCTCTCTTCACCCCACATTATTTTTAACCATTTGCTGCACCTGATAAAATGATAGCATGCATTTTTGTAGCCTGGGCTGGAGGTTAGAGGAATCCAGGTCCATGCTAGTGTACGAATGACAACTTGTAGGAACGCAAACTCTTGTGTTCCTACAAGTTGTACCTTCACATTTACCTTCCCTGCATGAGGAGTATTTGGCTTTCCATAGGAAACCACATGGGAGTGCTCTTGTTTCTCCTTCTGGCTTGTGTTACCTAGGCATTGATACATACAGGTAGACTCAAAATGCTGGAGTAACTCAGCGGGACAGGCTGCATCGATGGAGAGAAGGAATGGGTGACGTTTCGGGTTGGGACTGATAAATACAGGATGGAATGTGCGGTGGGCAGTGGTTGCCAAAGATCAAGCCTTGGGGACAATGCCATCTCCTGAGACATTTAATAAGCTGGAGACCCTTGGGATAAAGGAGTTAAATAAACTTTTAGGATACATGGCATTAGCCATGAACAAAATATTCTTGTGATGAATGAGGCACAAGTGATTGTGCACTAGAAGCCCCTTGAATTCATTAGAAGCTCTGGGTTCCGCAGAGGAATTCTGGTCCGTGTGAGTGCAGTGATTTTTGCTCGAACTTTGGGGAAATCAGCTAAAACATCTAACGTGGGACGAAGGGCTTGTTAATTGCATTACTATTCTACATTCTCAAATACACATCCTTCTCACTGAAGGAAGTGCAAGAAATCCCTGTTCCCCTACAATAGGATACCTGTGTCATGTTGTGATGTGCAAGTTGACACCGATTTATTGGGACCACATGGAGCAAGTCCAAGCTGGAAAGTTGAGAGTGAAGACACGAGGGATGTAGATGTTTGAATCCTGAGCAAAAAGCAAACTGCGGAAGGAACTCAGCGGGCCAGGCAGTATCTGTGGAGGGAATGGACACAGCTTGACCTTGACTTTGACCTTTAGGGTCAAAGCTGTCCATGTCTCTGTGCATGACTGAAGGTCTGCCTGCAACCTCTTGCATATCTTGGTTATGATTGCCTTGTTAAACCAGAGACAGTGGAGATATTGGAGACGTTGAATTGATATTGGAGATATTGAAGTTGCTGGAATCTTGAGCTGGAAAAACTCAGCAAAAAACAGGCTGCATACAAAAATCAGCAAATAGAAGGAGTCTGACCCGAAACCCCGTATGTCCACCTCCCTCCACAGATGGAAGCTGCCCTCCTGAGTTCCTCCAGCATTTTACTTTTTTATTGTGGAGATATTGCTCTTCAGAGAGGTTCAAGATAGGAGTGCATGCCCCTGTATACACGATAGAGAAAGAATCTTTCAACGCTCTTTGGCACCTCCTTGTCCCGTAATTTTTACAAGGCATCTCAAGTGTTTTACACAAAACTCTTTCTCAAAAAGCAATACCAGTACTGTCAACACTAAAGCACCCAGTTAGATGTAGCCACTTTTTAATTAGCGCCGGATGAAAATGAATTTATGCTGTGGAATAGCCTTCTGAGAGATCAGAAGATGCCTGCAGAGGTTGCTGACAGCTCATTGGCTATATTTAAGAGGGAGTTAGATGTGGCCCTTGTGGCTAAGGGGATCAGAGGGTATGGAGAGAAGGCAGGTACGGGATACTGAGTTGGATGATCAGCCATGATCATATTGAATGGCGGTGCAGGCTCGAAGGGCCGAATGGCCTACTCCTGCACCTAATTTCTATGTTTCTATGTTTCCATGAAGGCTGCAGAGATTCAGTTGTTATATTCAAAACAGATGGATATATTTTTGGAGAGAGACACAAATACTGGAGTAGCTAAGCAGGACTGGCAGCATCTCTGGTTCAGGAATAGCTACTTCCCTACAACCATCAGGCTATTAAACCTGGCTCTGACAAAACTCTGATTATTAATAGTAAGATTAAACGAGAACTTACCAGTTTGAAGTTTGATCTGTATTTTATGAGGAGTTACGATGAGGGATTACGTGAAGAGCCCGCTCAGCACGCATGCGCGACATACTTCAAAGCAGCGGTGTGGAATCACAGATAGACACAGTTATTGAAATAAACATAGTAAAGAAAAGGAGACATCAGTTATCAGTTTGACCCATATTATTGAGGGTGGGAGCGGAGGGCACGTAATCCCTCATCGTAACTCCTCATAAAATACAGATCAAACTTCAAACTGGTAAGTTCTCGTTTAATCTTACTATTTTACTTCGGAGTCACGTAAGTGACTACGTGAAGATTTTAAAGCTCTGTGATTTCAAACCGTGTAACAGTTATTACTTCACTCACTGCCGAAGTCCTTGAGGGAGGAAGTGTGTTATCGTAATCAACCAATGAATCTGTTTGTAGAAAAACACAACGGTATTTTTTAACAATAACAACAAAGAAATTAAATTGCTTCCCTGGGCTTAAATTAAATATTTGCAGTCTGTAAAAAAATTTCTGCAAATAAAGCAGGTTTTGCCAACAGCTTATTATAAAAAGTTCTGAACGTTCTTTCCCCCAACCATCCTGCTGTAGCCAGGATGTGGTCTATAGGCACGTCCATTCTTTTGGCCGTCGACGTGGATGCTGCCCTGGTGGAGTGAGATTTGTACATGTTAGTGTTTATCCCAGCAGCTTTTAGCACCTGCTTGAGCCATCTCGAAATGGTTTGGCTCGTCACCCGACCATAAGGTTTTTTATGACTGACCCATAAGGCTTTTTTACTCCCTCGAATATTTTTGGTTGTGTCTATGTAGGACAGTAGGTGGGTTATGGCACATAACCGTGGTTCTGGCGGGTAAGCCCGGAATTCCATGACTGGATTAGGTGTTCCTGGTCTGCTCTGTTTGATCAGTCCCTGGATAATGAAAGAGATCTGGTCTGGAGCTGTGATCATGTTGTCCAGTTGCAATAGGTGTAGTGACTGGGCCCTCTGTGCAGATACAAGTGCCATCAACATGAGTGTTTTGAGCGTAGATTGTTCCAGGTTGAGGGATCTGGCTGGTGGCTAACCCCTGAGGTATGTCAGGACCACACTGACATCCCATATATGGGTGTACCTTGGTCTAGGGGGGTTAGAGTTGTAAATACCCTTCATTAGTTTGACCACCAGCGGGTCGGACCCCATGGCCTGTTGTCCTGGAGCTTGTTTTAAATAGACAGACAGGGCACTTCTAGCTGTGTTGATGGCACTGTAGCTGAGTCCTTCATCGTGGTGAAGGTTCGCCAGGAATTCCAGTACGTTGGTAACTGTAGCGGTTGAGTAGGTGGTCCCTGTATCCAAGCAGTACTTCTCCCACTTTTTGATGCTGGACAAGTACTGTTTTCTTGTGGATGTTCGGAGGGATGTCGCGGAGTAATGGGAACCATGGCTGTGTAGGCCAGTCGGGTACTATCAAAATACCTGAAGCAGAGTCCATTTGTATTTTGCGTAGTACACGGCTGATGAGGCAGAAGGGAGGAAATGCATAGAAGAAGAAAGTTCCCCAATCCAGCGCGAACGCATCTACCGCTGCTGCCTCAGGGTCTGGTTCCCAAGCGACATACATAGGTACCTGGTGATTTAGCCTTGATGCAAATAAGTCGATATCTGGCGTGCCATATTGCTTAATAATCTTTGCAAACACTTTGGGGTTTAACATCCATTCGGTGTTGTCATTAAATTTGCGTGACCTGGTGTCTGCCACTGTATTTAGCTTACCTGGCAGGTAAGTTGCTGAGCCAAATATGTCTTTCGACACACCATTGCCAAATTGTGTTGACCAATTTGTTGCATGATATCGATTTTATGCCGCCCATTTGGTTAATGTAGGCCACCACCGTAGTATTGTCTATTTGTAACCGTACATGCAAGTGATGCATATTGGATGCATATGCTTTTAAACCATAAAAGGCACCCAACATCTCTAGATAGTTAATGCCCAGTGTAAGTAGTAATGATGACTCTAGGTTAGTCCATCTACCACCTGTGCTGGATATGGAGTTAGTCGCTCCCCAGCCTTGAGCACTGGCATCTGTTTGGATAACTAAAGTAGGGTTAATGATGATGATAGGGCTGAAACTATGCCAAACGTTTTCTGCCCACCACTGTAGTTCTGATATTGCTTCAGTGGGTAATTTCATGATACGATCATAATGACCTGCATGTTGTTTTAGTGCCTGTACCTTTGCTCTTTGTAAGTTTTGATAGTGCAAAGGTCCAAATTGTGTAGCCGGAAATGCTGCTACCATTTCCCCAATTACTCTTGCTACTTGTCGAATAGTTGGTCGCTCGTTGACCATTAAATTGTTGCATGATTGTGCCAATTCAGTTGTTTTGACCTTTGGCAAAGTTACAGACATGTGGGCTGAGTTAATTGTGAAGCCCGAGTAGTCCATGGTTGTGGATGGCTTCAACTTAGATTTATCTGGATGTAAGACAAATCACAAGGTTTCGAACAACTGTTTGGTAGCTGACACAGCTGATATGCCAATTCCATGGTCTTGCCTACTATTAAGATATCATCAAGATATGCCATGACCATATTTTTTTGTCTTCTTAATATTGCCAGGGCTGGTTTTAGTATCTTGGTGAATAATCTTGGGGCTGATGTTAAACCATTGGGTAATGCTTTAAACTGCCATAGCTGCCCCATCCAGGTAAATTTCAGGTATCTGCAATGATCCTTGTGAATGGGTACTGAATAGTAAGCATCTTTGAGGTCAATGCTTGCCATGAAGTATCCTTTGGAAATCAGTTGTTTGGCAGTAACAAACGTTTCCATTTTGAAATGTACATACTTAACAAACATATTTAGTGAAGTTAAGTCAATGAAGATTCGACACCCACCATCTGTTTTAGTTTTAGTGAATATATTTGACACAAATTCCAAGGGTTCATGTTTTGTTTTTTCCCATGATACCCTTAGTGATTAGTCTCACCAGTTCAGCTTGTCCCTCTCGTTTCTCTTTAACTGAGAGGGAAAAGACCCTCTAGGGTGAATGTTGAACTGGTGGCAATTTTTCTAGTATAAATTGTATTTTGTATCCACTAATGCTATTGAGTAGATACTTGTCACTCGTGATAGACTCCCATGCTTTCTTAAACAGGTGTAATCTCCCCCCTGTTAGTATTGCGCCCCTACTTTCTATATGCTGGTAGGAACCAGACCCACCTACCTCCATGGTTATCGGTGTTTCTTCTGTCTCTTCCCAGACCAGCGAGTCTTGCGCTTTGTCTGACGTGGCGGTGATGTTTGGCTGTGGCGCATTTTCCATGGGGTCCGCTCTGGGCCTTGGTCTAAAAAAGACTTCAGGTGGTGATATGCGGACCCCGAGCTTTCACCAGTCCCATAGGGTAGACGTCGACTGGTGGACGCGATGGGGTGCTGCCACTTGGGTTTTGTTGTTTTGGGTTTGCTCATCTCCGTATTGTCCACAGAACGAGCAAATGATGTGATGGCTGACGTCAGGAGCCTGAGGATCCGCTGCAGTTTCAGCTCCTGGTCCCGATGTGCCCCCAGATTTGGCTGTTGACAGCCGGCACTTTGAGAGACTCACAATTTTCTGGAGCTGTGTACAATTCTAAGGCCTCATTAACCACCTGCTCCTGTAGGGGCCTGTTGGAGAGGTGGTTAATGCTGGCCGCTAGTTTAGGCTCTAATGGCCTTCCTGCACTTGGGGCTGCCACGTAGCGGTCCACCACACCCAGCAGCTCTTCCTGGTCCTGCACCCCTTGCATACTCCCGACTTCTTCAGCCAGCATCCCCTCTTCCTGACCAGCGCAGTCCTAGTCGCCAAAGCTGCCCTCGGGTGAGGAGGAAGCGATGGCCAGTGCACAAGGCACTGTGGAGGGAGTGCCTGAACTCCCCCTGCGAGACTGCCCCTCACACAGCGAGTCTCGCTGGAGCACCTACTCCAGGAGTCGCTCCATGCGGCTCACGCGGCTGTCTCTCCCCCGAACGGGTGGTGAGACGTCCCCGTCCGACGATTCGGAAACCACCGGCCGGATGCTCTTCCTGGTGGCTATACAACCAGTCCGCTGCTCAGGCGCTAGCGGGACTGGGCTCGGCCCAGTGTCGGGGATGGCGGAGCGCCGGGTAAGCGGTCCTACCGCCTCCTGCCCCCCACAGATGGAACGCTCCTCCGTCGGAGTCGAGCGGGGGACAGATTTCTTCGAGAGCCTTTTCTTCATGTCTGAAAACCAAATCAGAAGGCTCTCCTTGCAAAAGAAAAGCCGACATCAGAGTAACTTACCTGACGGTCCGTCTTTTAAACTGCAGCAGGAGCGCCTGACTCCCACTGTGACCGCTGTTGCACTGCTGAACGCAATGCCGCGCATGCGTGCTGAGCGGGCTCTTCACGTAGTCACTCACGTGACTCCGAAGTAAAATAACCCATTATCTGTTATTTGCACTTCATCAGTTTATTTATTCATGTGTGTATATATTTATATTATGGTATATGGACACACTGATCTGTTTTGTAGTAAATGCCTACTATGTTCTGTGTGCGGAAGCAAAGCAAGAATTTCATTGTCCTATCGAGGACACATAGAAACATAGAAACATAGAAAATAGGTGCAGGAGTAGGCCATTCGGCCCTTCGAGCCTGCATCGCCATTCGATATGATCATGGCTGATCATCCAACTCAGTATCCCATCCCTGTCTTCTCTCCATACCCCCTGATCCCTTTAGCCACAAGGGCCACATCTAACTCCCTGTTAAATATAGCCAATGAACTGGCCTCAACTCCCTTCTGTGGCAGAGAATTCCACAGATTCACCACTCTCTGTGTAAAAAATTATTTTCCCATCTCGGTCCTAAAAGGCTTCCCTCTTATCCTTAAACTGTGACCCATAGTTCTGGACTTCCCCAACATCGGGAATAATCTTCCTGCATCTAGCCTGTCCAACCCCTTAAGAATTTTGTAAGTTTCTTTAAGATCCCCCCTCAATCTTCTAAATTCTAGCGTGTACAAGCTACTCTTTACTTCCTGTCTGCCAGCCAGTGCTCTATCCACATCAATACTGAATCCCCAATACCGTGTGCTTTAAGTTTGTATACTAATCTCTTGTGTGGGACCTTGTCGAAAGCCTTCTGAAAGTCCAGATATAACACATCCACTGGTTCTTCCTTATCCACTCTACTAGTTACATCCTCGAAAAATTCTATAAGATTCGTCAGTCATGATTTACCTTTCATAAATCCATGCTGACTTTGTCCAATGAATTCACCACTTTCCAAATGTGCTGCTATCCCATCTTTAATAACTGACTCCAGAATTTCCCCCACCACCGATGTTAGACTAACTGGTCTGTAATTCCCCGTTTTCTCTCTCCCTCCCTTTTTAAAAAAGTGGGGTTACATTAGCTACCCTCCAGTCCTCAGGAATTACTCCAGAATCTAAAGACACATGACAATAAACTCACTTGAACTTGAACTTGAACATGTTTTTGCAGGGCCCTATAACAGGCACCATGCAGGAACATGCAAGTGTATGGAGATCTTTATTTGAGACTGCCTATTTTACTTGTCAGATTTTACTTAAGTCGGAATCACCGGCCCTGTGTCTGCGCTCACCGAGAGTATTAACTGTCTCTGTGGCGTCCAGCTGCATCCGAGGCACGCACTGCGGCACGTGGCCTTCAGGGTAAGCACTGCCGCCATTACCGACTTGTTTCTAGTGTCAACTTGAGTGATTGAGTGATGTACAGTGTTGTGGAAATGGCAAATTGCCTTGATTGCATTTGGGACTGAGTACAGAATTGTTTACGTAAGCGCAAGCTTACGCAAGTTGCCTATTGCGTATGTCGGGGAGTGTTTGTACAACTGGAAGGATTTATATGCAATGCTTTAAAATGGTTGAAAACAACACAGAGTGTGTATCGAGTCTCTGGTCTATGTTCCCAGCAGGTGAAAGTGCCCATCAGAAGTAGAATCCTTTGAGATTGAACCCTCACCACGGAAGTTTAAAGGAAGTCAGATGTTGTGTGGAGCAACAAGCTAAGACCTGGAAATTCAGTCTGCCGAGAACACGCAAAGTTTCTCGGGGACGTCTAAGTTTTATTTTCTGTGGAAAAAATAGATAATTCAGGAAATCAGTAGATATAATGAGGTAGCTGGAGACCAAGTAAGACATGATTGTAAATGGGATTCTGAATTTACGTTCCAGGAGTGAAGCCCAGAATCCAGGAGCACATATTGGAAACTAAAGAATGAACTGCATACTCATGCTTCACTATGTGTGTCTCATGCTTTAAAATGTACTGACAAAAGAGGGCAGAGTTGACTTTGAACCGCGGGTATGTGCTTCCTGTCAAGGATGCAAAAATAGAGCAGGTCTTGTGTGGCTGTTGTGGTTGTACTTTTCATGTTATCAAGATCTGTCTAAGAGCTTGACATCAAATGCATTACTTTTAAGTTATGTCACTTGTTTTAAAAGACACAAGATATAAGGGCTGAAGTACACCATTCAGATCCTCAAACTAATTTTGTCCTTCAAGAAGATTATGGCTAATTGATCTCAATTACTTTACTCCTGCTCTTTCTCCATGTCCCTTGATCCTAAGGCCACAAGATCATAAGACAAAGGGGCAAAATTAGGCCATTCAGCCCATTGAGTCTACTCTGCCATTCGATCATGGCTGATCTATTCTTCCCTCACAACCCCATTCTCCTGGTTTCTCCCAATAACCTTTGATGCCCTTACTAATCAAGAATTTATCAATCTCCACTTTAAAAATGCCCAATGTCTTGGCCTCCACAGCCATCTGTGGCAATGAATTCAACAGATTCACCACTCTCAGGCTAAATAAATTCCTCCTCATCTCCATACTAAAGGTACGTCCTTTTATTCTGAGGCTGTGGCCTCTGGTTCTAGACTCTCCCACTACAGGAAGCATCCTCAGAACATCCACTATATCTAGGCTTTTCCCTAAACAATGGATCCGTCTCCGCAGTCCTTGAGATTGAGAACTAGAAAAGTCACCATTCGCTGAAGAAACTTCTCCGAATCTCAGATCATCAATGGCATTTGTTTAAAATCCCAAAATGGGCATTTTCTCCTCAACATTATTCTCTGTTTGCCTGTTGCCGCCACTCACTGAGCTCATTGAAACCTTTTTTTGCATTCTCATCACAAGTCAAATTCCCACTTGGTTTCACGTCATCAAAAAAATCTCTGTTTATAAACAATGACAAAGCCTCCAGATTTCCAAAGCAGAGAATGACAAAAATTGATCCCCTTCTGAAGAGATTTCTACACATTTCAGTCCTAAATGGCCTACCTCTTATTCTGAAAGAGAGATCCCTAGTTCTAGATTCGTTATCAAATGAGATATTTTCCCTATTTCTAACTTCATGGAGTTCTCTAAAAACCTTGTACGTTTCAGTGTCAAAGATGTATTGGTTGGTAGGTTAATTGACCACAGTAAAGTGCCCCCTAGTGAGTTGTGGGTGGTAGTATCTGGGAGGAGTCAATGGCGATGTGGGGAGAGTAGAATGCATTGACGTAAAATGGGTGCCTGATGGTTAGCATTGACGTAGTGGGCCGATGGGCCAGTTTTGTGTTATGTGACTCTTGTCAACTCTCATTCTTCTGAAGGAGGATTGATTCATTCCCCATTAACTCCCAGTTCATGACAGACTAGTATCCAATGAACCAATCAAGCAAAACCTTCCCAATATTCCCTCCTTTTAAGTAAGAAGACCAAGTCTAAGATGGTCTCACCAAGGCACTCGATAATTGTAGCAAGACATCCTTACTCCTGTACTGAAATCCTCCAGCAACAGATAATTTATCTTCATAATTAGCTGCTTCACATATAGTACATATTCAGTACATATGCAGACACAAAAAACTGCAAATGTTGAAATCTTCAGCAAAGAGCAAACTGCAGGGGTGGGAACTCAGCAGGTCAGGTAGCCTGTGAAGGGAATGGACAGACGATGCTTGGGTAACTGCCTTATAACATAACGGTATGAACATTGAAATCTCCAATTTATATCATTGCCAATGCCCCCTCTCTTTCCCCCTCTGCTCACCACCCCACCCCCCATTACCCTAGGGTGCACACATTTTCCCCACCATCTCAGTCACTCTGCTCCTCTTCCAAAGGCTCATCTTCATCACCAAGTCCCCTATTTCCCTTTATCCCCTCCACTTTCCCCTCCCCTCAGTCCTCTTCCACCCATATCCCACCCTCTGCTTTACATTTCACTTCTCTTCTTTCGTTATCTGACACCACTTTTGTCTCCTTTTCACCTCTCGTCTTTGTCACTTACTCCACCCATCTGCCAATCAACCTAACCCACACCATCCTGTCCATTCCCTCTGCAGATGCTGCCTGAGCCGACACACAGATTCATTTGAATATTTCCCCATCTCACCGTTTGAAATTTCTCAGCATTTGTTTATCATACCAGAGTGAACTTTTTTCCCATGTGATCCTCCATCGGCCACATCTTACCCACTCATTCATTTTGTTTATATTCTTATCACTGATCCCACTCCCAGTTAGTTTTACTTTAACAACACACTTGCAAATATTACATTTGAAGCAAATCAGCCAAGTCTCATCCTGAACACAGCTAAGACTAAAGAGATGGTGGTTGACTTTGGCAGGTCCAAGCTCCCCCTTCAGCCGGTCAACGCTGCAGGGGCTGACATTGAGGTGGTACAGACATATAAATACCTTGGAGTGCACCTGGATAACAAACTGGACTGGTCTGTCAACTCTGACGCTTTCCACAAAAAAGGCCAGAGCAGACTCTTTTTCCTCAGAAGGCTCAAATCCTTCAATGTGCGTAATGACATACTGCACATGTTTTACAACACTGTGGTTGCAAGTGTTATTTTCTACGCTATTCTGCTGGGGCAACAGCATTAGTGCAAAAAACAACAAGAAGCTGGACAAACCGGTTAAACGAGCTAGCTCAGTGCTGGAGGGGAGAGTGGACTCTGGGATGGATGTGCTTGAGAGGCGTACGAGGCGCAAGGTGCAGGTCATCCTCGACAACTCCGGGCATCCCCTCCATGTAATTCTGGAGAGTCAAAAGAGCACTCGGAACAACAACCGGCTCCTCTCCCTGCCCTGTAGAACGGAGCGGTTCAGGAGATCCTTCACCCCTGCAGCCATTAGATTTTATAGGCTGTAGGGGGATGCATTCTTGCATTTTATTTATTGTTTTAATGTATATTATTGGTCTTTTTAAGTATTTATTGCTCTCAGGTAGTGTCCACATTGTATTTTATATATTTTCTGTCTGCGTTCGTTTTGAATGTGTGGGTTTGTTGGTTGAGGGCTTCTGGACATCTGAATTTCCCTGAGGGGATCAATAAAGTATTTATTATTATCATTATTTTTTTTAAATTTAAGTCTTTGGTGTAGTGTGAATTGTTGAGCCCCCAGTACCAATCCTTGCAGTACCCCACGAATGACAACCTTATAAACCTAGAAAGTTCCCTTTATCCTCACTTATTTTTCTATTGACAAGTAGAGACTGGCACCTCAATTAAGGGGGAGGAGGGGGGGGCTTCTACTTCCTTAGAAGGCCTAGGAAGTTCGGCATGTCCCCAACAACTCTCACCAGCTTCTACAGATGTGCCATAGAAAGCATTTTATCGGGATGCATCACAGCATGGACTGGGAAAGGCTCCATCCAAGGCAGCAAGAAATTGCAGAGATTTGTGGACACAGCCCAGACAATCACACACCAACTTCCATTCCATTCACTCCATCCACACTACACGCTGCCTCGGTAAGGCCAACAGCATAATCAAGGATGTCACACTCTGGCCACTCCCTCTTCTCCCTTCTCCCATCAGGCAAAAGGTATAAAGGTGTGAAAACCCACACCTCCAGATTCAGGGAGTTTCTTCCCAGCTGTTATCAGGCAACTGAATCATCCTACCACAACTAGAGAGCAGTACTGAACTACGATCTACCTGTGAATTGATGGAATTCCCTGCCACAGAGGGCAGTGGAGGCCAAATCACTGGATGGATTTAAGAGAGAGTTAGATAGAGCTCTAGGGGCTAGTGGAGTCAAGGGATATGGGGAGAAGGCAGGCACGGGTTATTGATAGGGGACGATCAGCCATGATCACAACGAATGTCGGTGCTGGCTCGAAGGGCCGAATGGCCTCCTCCTGCACCTATTTTCTATGTTTCTATGTTTCATTGGAGACCCTTGGACTATCTTTGATCAGACTTTACGGGCTTTATCTTGCACTTAACATTATTCACGACACAGCCTTTATCATGTATCTATACACGGTGAATGGTTCGATTGTAATCATGTATTGTCTTTCTGCTGACTGGTTAGCACACAACAAAAGCTTTTCACTGTACCTTAGTACACGTGACAGCAAACTAAACTCAAACCGTTCAAGGTTACTGCAACAGTGCTGGAAATCTGAATTTTAAAAATCCTCAAAATACTCAGTAACAGCAAAGAGTGAAACTGAGCTTGTGTTTCATTAGATGCTATCTGATCTGTTAAGGGTTTCTAGCACTTTCTCGTTTTAATCCCTTGCTTATTCCCTCCAGTGAAAACTGACAGGCTATCCCTATGAAAACAAATGAGCTGGACCTGAATAATACGTTTTAAATATTTTTTCCCCCTCAACATCTACATTGTTAGGACTACAGAGTGCTTTGTCGACCTCCGCAATGCTTTATGCACAATGTACCACAGGCTGCTGGCATCTGCTGACTAAAATTAATTGGTAACTGATAGAAATTGCTTTCTCAATTACATGGGGGGCTCTAGGATACTTGTTTACTGCATCAACTAACAGCTCTAATTGACTCTCTCCAGAGATAAGGCCACCTGAATTAAGCCGTTGTGTTTTTATTTGTCTCTGCCTCACCTTTCTCAGTTACATCTTGTGAACTCCCGGGATAGTTGTCCTTCTCTGATGCTGAGTTTGGTCCCAAGGCCCCTGTCTTTAGATTGCTGAGAAGCTGCAAAAACCAAGAGCTGAAGTTGACCTAAATAATGGTTCTAGGAAGGGCTAGGTCATGGTGTTTTTACTGAGATTAAAATGTGATAACATTGGAAGGAACACAAGGCAGTGTATCAGTCTGCAAGCAAGCTTTGTATCAGTGTTGAGTGGTCTTCTGCAAACTTTGCATCACCACCTCTGCAGTGTTTCTGCTGAAAGCCTTCAGGCATGTAAGGTATCAGCTCCAAGTATGCCCCAGTTATTAAGCTTTTTTAAAAATATTTTAGAGATACAGCTCAGAAACGGGCACTTCGGCCCATTGAGTCCGCGCCGACCAGCGATCACCGCATACACAAGCACTATCCTGCACACGAGGGACAATTAACAGGGGGCCAATCATGCATGTGTTTGGAATGTGGGACGTCACACGTGTGCATGTGCATGTGCATGCTACAAACGTGCATGCGTTTGGAATGTGGGAGGAAACCGGAGCACCCAGTCACAGGGAGAACGTACAAACTCCGTACAGACAGTACCCATAGTGGGATCAAACACCGCGTCTCTGGCGCTGTAAGACACCAACTCTACAGCCACGCCACCGTGTCACCCCCCAGTTATAGCCATGGAGTGTCTCACTGTCTCACAGTGGGAAAGCTCCACGGCAGGAGAACTGCTTGAAGATTGGCATGAGCTGGATTGGCTCCGAGCACAACAATTTGAGAAAAGGAATAATTAGTACAGTATACTCTTGTGTGAACACTTGTTTTGTATGTTTTATTGTATTGTATTGTATTGTATATCTTTATTGTTATTTTCCTGAGTACTCACATACCCAGAGGAAACAAAAAAAACGTTACTCAAACCAGTGTCCATTCAGTGTGCAGTAAAAAATAAATAGAAATAAAAATACATATATCATGAACAAGTTTAACACTACTCTCAACTAAACATCAACAGGCGTTCCGATCGGCAGCGGCACGACAGTGGCTCTGTCCAGGTTGGTGGTTGGTGCGCGATACTTTGGCAGGGGGCAAAGTCCGTTTAACAGTCTTATAGCCTGCGGGAAGAAGCTGAGGAGCATCCTGCTGGTTTTGCAGCTAATGCTCCTGTACCTCTTCCCAGATGGCATGATGCTGCCTTACAGCACCTTACAGTAGTTGCTGCCTTACAGCACCAGCGCCAGAGACCCGGATTCAATCCTGACTACGGGTGATTTCTGTACAGAGTTTATACATTCTCCCTGTGACCTCGTGGGTTTTCTCTGGGTGCCCCGGTTTCCTCCCACTCTACAAAGACGTACAGTTTGTAGGTTTTTTTTTTTTTTAAATATTTTATTTTATTAGAAGTAAGTACAGTCATATGGCACCAAAGTGCCTAATATATATTTTCATAATACATTTTATGTACAACTTCTTTTTTTTTTTTGTTACATTGAAAAAAGATTAGAATAAGAAAAATAAGTTAGATAGTAAAGGATAGAAAGATGTGAAATATATAGTGTGTGAAAAAAGAAAACGAGTAAATGAAGAAAGTTGAGAGAGAAAATAGAGAAAAGAAAATAAAATAAAAAAGAAAAGGAGATCATTATTTATAATCTTGACCAACCCTCGTCCAGTCCTGAAACAGTTATTTTTTACAATTGTGTTGCACCATATGATTCCAACAAAACGACGAATGGAGACCAACTCGTTATGAATTGGTCTGATTTATCCATTAGGAGGAATCGCATTTCCTCAAGATGAGCGGTGTCCAACATACTTGCAATCCACATTTTAAGCGTTGGTATTGATGTACCCTTCCAAAATTTTAAGTATTAATTTTTTTGCTATTATTAAACCATAGTTAAGGAATAGATTTTGAGATGTGTTCAATTTATTCCCATCTTCCATTACACCAAATGTAATCGTTTCAATATTAGGTTCCATTCTTGTCTTGAATAATTTTGTAAATATCTCAAAAATATCATTCCAAAATCTATAAAGTTTTATGCAGGAAACTAAGGAGTGTGTTATAGTTGCCTTTTGGGCTAGACATTTATCTCAAGTGGCGGATATATTTGGATAAAATTTGTTCAATCTTGTTTTTGAATAATATAATCTATGTACAATTTTAAATTGAATTAGATTATGTCTTACATTAATTGAACATTTGTGAATATATATCAGGTATTTTTCCCATTTAACCTTCATAATTTTTAACATTAGTTCCCGTTCCCACTCTTCTCTAAGTACCTCTGTCGATGGTAGGTCTATATTTAGAATACTATTATATAAATATGATATTAATTTTTGTGAGTCAGCTTCAATATTCATTGCTTCTTCCAATAAGTCAGGAGTTACTTTTTGATATCCTTGTACAGGTATATATTTTTTCACGAAATCGCAAATCTGAAGATATTTAAAATATTGGTTATTTTTCAATTTAAATTTTAATTGTACCTGTAGTTGTTGGAATGATAGTAGGTTTCCCATTTCGTACAAATCCCCGATCCTTCTAATTCCGAGACTTTCCCATTGGTTATATGTCTTATCAATAAGAGATGGTTTAAATAAAGGGTTATTCGCTATTGGCATTAACAGTCCCCCGACCTCTTAGATTTCTTAATTTTAAAGATAATTTTATTTGTTTCCAAATTCTTATTGTACCATATATAATTGGGTTCTTCTTATATATTGTGTTATTGTTTTTTGGGGGAGAAGAGGATCGTTCCTATATTACAAGGATGGCAATCCTCCTTCTCCATTTTTATCCATTCTGTCTGTTGGGTAGAACTATCCAACCAATAAATCATATTCTTAATATGCACTGCCCAGTAATAATACATAAAATTCTGAAGTGAAAGTCCCCCGACCTCTTTTGGTTTACATAAGTGTTACATAAGTGTTTTTTTGTGATTCTATGTGATCTATAGTCCCAAATATAATTTGTAATATTAGAGTCTAATTTAAAAAATATATATTTTGGTATATAGATTGAAACAGGTATAGTAATTGTGGTAGGAAGATCATTTTTATTGCATTTATTCTACCTAATAATGATAAGGGAAGTGTTTTTCAAAATTTAATCAACGTATTAAGTTTATTTAATAAAGGTATGAAATTAGCATTGAATAATGCTTTATATTTTCTAGTAATCTGAATACCCAAATATTTAAATTTTTCTGTTGCGATTTTAAAGGGGAACTTCAGTAAGTGTGTAGGTTCTTGAGGTTTTAATGTCATGATTTCACTTTTATTCCAGTTTATTCTATTACAGTTTGTAGGTTAATTGGCTTTGGTAAAAATGTGAAATTGTGTAAAATTGTTCCTAGTGTGTAGGATTGTGTTAGTGTACGGGGTGATCACTGGTCGGCGTGGACTCAGTGGGCCGAAAGCCCTGTTTGCATGCTGTATCTCGAAAGTCTAAAGATTTGGCCTGTGTTTCCTGGAACTTTACAACACATTGGGCGGACCACAGCTGTTGCCCTGCAGGCAACCCTAATGACTATGCTATAGGAAGGATGTAGTTGTTCTGGAGAGGGTGCAGAGGAAATCTAACAGGACGTTGTCTAGGGTGAAATGTTTTAGTTATGAGGACTGGCTGGAGAGTCTCTGGAGCAAAGGAGGTTAAGTCGGGGCATGATTGAGGTACAGACGCTCCCCGACTTGCGTAAGGGTTACATTCTGTAGACCCATGCTTAAGTCAGATGTTGCATAAGTCGGAACCAGAAGTGCTACCGAGAACGCGTAGATTTACTATTCCTACTGTGTAGTACCAGTGGGAGACTACGTGGATGCTCCGACATGGAGACCATGTGGGAGCATCCACGAGAACCATATGCATCCACAAGCTGAGTGGCTTGCGGTAACGGCCGCATGCGGTGGTACAAGTGCACTGTTACTGCGATCACCGAGATGCAGGACTCAGAAATAAAGCTGTGGGCTTAAAGAATTCTTTGTGTAATTGCGAGTTTATGTAAATCACCTATTATGTAAATCGGGGAGTGCCTGAATATAAGATAATTACGTGCATGGATAGGGTAAACCGAGGAATCATATACCCTTATCAGAGGTGAATAAAACTGGAGGACATACATTTTGGCAAAGGGGTAAAAGATTTGGAGGGTATCTGAGGGGACCTTTTGCACCCAGAGAGTGGTGAGTACCTGGAATTCTCTGCCAGAGAGATTGACGGAAGGACGGTCGATGATCGATGGTCGGCATGGTCTTGGTGGACCGATGGGCCTGTTTCCAAGCTGTATCTCAAAAATATAAAGATAGTGGGTGCTCAAGAATACTTGCAGTTTGAAAATACATATTTTGAATCAATTCTTCAGTATTTCCAAAGGTTCAAACTGACTGTGTTGGAAAAGTCAGGAGAGACATAGGTCATCAAGCTGATGTGCTGCAATTTTCCATTTATTACTGAAATCCAAGTTACTCCTCACTGAGTCTGGAGATGATAAAGACATGGATGAGACTTCAACGTTTGGGCTGAGTTGAGATGAAAATCAAGAGATCTTTGGGAATAGTTTTTGAGCTTCTTAAGCGGCCTTTTCACGGGGCGACTTTACGCAAGAGTTAACCAGAGTTTAACATCGTGGGAACCTCGTGCGATAACAGTACGGCATTCGTGGACCACCGTGGACCACCGTAGCGCTAACGGCAGGTAATCGTGTATCTTGGTCACTCGGGAGAAAATTCAAGAAAGTTTGAATTTCTCCAAGAGTGACTTGTACACTTGTGGTTGAGCATTGCAACATTATATGGACGTAGTGGCCAGTGCGATATCCGTAATAACTCTTGCGGGTACCGTGGGAACTCCTGCGAACGGTGAACCCGGAAGCTGGACAGAGGGGACAGAAGGTGAGTAAAAATTGTCTTCTGTGGGATTGAATTTAAAAAATAAATAAAAATAAAGATTTGCATCCGCATATGGACATCAACTTATTCATGAGTTATGTTAATGAGATTCAAGAAAATAACTATAATCTTTAAAAGGGACTTTAAAAGGGACTTTACTGAAAGGTTACGCATTTTTATAGTCCGTGAGAAATTTTTCACATGTACTTCTTTGAGAGATACAGGTCGGAGTCCTCGCCGACTAGCGATCGATGCCTTTCCGAAGCAGGGTCCGGAACGCTACCAATCAATGTTGTACAGAGACCCGTGTAAGGAGTGAACTGCACATGCTGGTTTAAACCGAAGACAGACACAAAAAGCTGGAGTAACTCAGCGAGTCAAGCAGCATCTCTGGAGAAAAATAGCTGATGTTTCGGGACGAGACACATCTTCAGACTCAATTCCGATTAGGCTGTCTGAAGAAGGGTTCCGATTCGAATCGCCACCTATTCTTTTTCTCCAGAGATGCTGCCTGACCCGCTGACTTACTCCAGCTTTTTATGTTTTTCTTCCCAGATCTGACTTACCTGCTGAGTTACACCAACATTTTGTGTCCTTCTGTGCGTATTAACCAGCATTAACCAGCGTCTGCAGTTCCTTTAGACATTACCTAACTTCAGATTTTAGAGATATAGCGCGTGGGAACTCCTGCGAACGGTAAACCCGGAAGCTGGACAGAGGGGACAGAAGGTGAGTATAAAAGGTGGTCTCAATATCGACAAGGGAACATGTGTCCTTCGAGGACGTCCCACCTAATTGTCATTGTTGGATAATCTTTTTAACAGGAACACTTGCAGAGATGGCTCCCAGAAAATCTCAAAGAAAGGGGGTAAAGCGTGTCAGAGATGTTTTTGCCATGTTGCTCTATTCAGTTTCTATATTGTTTCAGTTTCTATATCTATATTGTTGCTCTATTCAGTTTCCCAGGGGGTCGGTTCGGGACTGGAGTTGGGAGGGAAAGGTGGGGGAGTCGAGGGAGACAGATGGGGGTGTCTTCATTTACTGGCGGCGGGTGTCTCACTGAAACAGGCAGGTGAGATTTCACATCCACCTTGTGTGTGCCTCTCTCTCTCTCTCCCTCCCTCTTACACAGGCTGAGAGACTCTGCCTCTGTGAGTGTACGTCTCTTTCTCCCCCTCTCCCACACACAGTAAGACCGAGGTACTGTGCTCAGTCCATCTGTGTCTCCCACATACACAGTAAAACATGTCTCCAAATGAGCCAATTCAACCAAGGGAGGATATTTATAGTGTGTGAAAAAAAAAGTTACATCATTTGTGTCACGTGTAGTTCACGATGTTCATTCAAGATTTAACGCGAAAGCTCGGGAGACGGACAAGTCACTCGCACAAATAACAGAAATGCCGAGTACCGTGGGAACTCTTTATCTACCCCCCGTTATATCATGCGAGACTCGTGCTGGACCACGACCACTTCACTCTGGTGACATCTTGCGTCAACTCGCCCCGTGAAAAAGCCCCATAAGAATTTTAAAAAGCAGAGTAATCGCAAAATGGATTGTGGGGTGATGTCCAGAGGGAAATAAGGGTGATACGTCATTGTAGAAGATAAGCAGATGACTTTCACTGACCTTTGATATATGAATATCCACCTTTGCACCACTGAGTCACATTATTTGTGCTGTCCTCTTGCAGGTATACTGAATGAGGTTCAGAAGTACTTCAATATAGATGACGGATTAGCTGGTTTATTGCAAACAGGTAAGTGAGACACTGTCTGATCCCACTGTACTTCACCCTACCCCGAGTTGACTGTCAGGTGAAACATGACCGATGATTGCATAATGTTCAGTTCCTCAGAAAACGGCAGGTGGCAGGACCTGGGCAGCGCTTAGACATGGGCAGATAAGTGGTGCAAGCTTTGTGCCACAGGTGCAATGCAATGGTCCTCTCCAGCAAGATAGAGGCTAATGCCCCGGTCCCACTTAGGAAACCTGAAATGAAACCTCTGGAGACTTTGCGCCCCACCCAAGGTTTCCGTGCGGTTCCCGGAGGTTCCCGGAGGTTTTTGTCAGTCTCCCTACCTGCTTCCACTACCTGCAACCTCCGGCAACCACCTGCAACCTCCGGGAACCGCACGGAAACCTTGGGTGGGGCGCAAAGTCTCCAGAGGTTTCCGTTCAGGTTTCCTAAGTGGGACAGGGGCATAACTATCTACCTTTGACGTTCAATGGAATTATGATCATTAAGTTCTTCCCTATCAACATGATGAGGCTCACGAAAGACCAGAGACTTGACTGGGCCAGTAGCATAAATACTCTGGTTACAACAGCAAGTTAGTGGCTGGATATCCTGTGGCAAAGGACCGACATTGACGTCTCAAAGCCATTCCATTGATGGAATACTCTCCATATGCCTGCAGCTCCAACGACATGAAGCCCAAAACCATCCAGAATAGAACATTCCACTTTGGGACTTGTCCATGGGTATAAATCATCGAACCTGCTAACCAACTGCATTGTGGGAGTACCTGCACCACAACTTCAATATGGCTGCCTTTAACCATGGATAATAAATGTTAGGCGTTCTAGCAACCCCTAGATCCTGAAAAAATAATTAATAACAATGTCCTTCTGGCTCTTCTCTCTTGTATCTAAGCTTGTCAATTCTCGTTGTAATGGTTTCCCCAATGCCTCGCTGCAAGGCCTGTTCTGTGGACCCTCGGGGTACATTCAATGATTCACTGACACTTTATTATCCTTTCCAATCCTCTCAGTTTAACCTTTTTTTCCAGCATCCTCCTTCCCTGCCTTATTGCAGCTTCTCAATGCCCTCTCTTCAGGAAGTGAGGCCGCTGGATTGTTCCACTGGGGGCAGCTGTTTGTAGTGAGAAAAGGGGCCTTACTATAATGAAAGGAGTGAAAGAAAGATATCCATTTGTATTGCACAACCGTTGATGTCTGTAAACATCCAGTCGAGCCGCTGATGAAATAAAAGTAAAACATTTATGGTTGCAAAGCTGAAACTTAAAGGGTTTGACGGAAGGGCACAACCAGGAGTTGAGCCCGTGGCTTAATTTGACAACACGGGAAATCTCACCCGGCCCGGACACGGAATGTATTGATGGATTGATAGCTCTGAAATATTTCATAGATTTGATTGAAAGAAAACTTGCCGGCTTTTCTACCATTTAATATTTCTTTGAAATGAAGACACCTCCACTCCAACAGCGAAGGCCTTCCGGAGATTGGATTCTGATGTCATGTGTCTGCAACGGGATTTGAACCTGCACCTACTTGGAGTTGGGAGTGCTAGAACTGAGCTATTAGATCTGCAGGGTTCCTGTGCAAAGATCAGCGGGGCTGGAGTTGTTCGTTCTGCTCATCTGAAATTACTCTACCGCTGCCCAGGTGCATTGAGCTGGGTTTGGGGGGAAAGAGCTCGCGGCTGGTGTTTTGCTGGGTAATTGTCAGCAAGCTTGGCCTCCTAATGGACCTGTGCAAATGTGGGAAGCCCCATTGTGTTCATGGGCATTTGTCAGGGAGACAGAGAGTTGCACTCTGAAGCAAGACTCCCTGGGCCACCTGGTGATGCAAAATTGCATTAACACAGGGGAATCTTCGTGAAGAATCACGTCAGATTAGATTTCAATGAAGGGGACAGTCAGCAAGGATTGAGGTTTTAATATTTTCAGATTTTATTAATTGTTTGAGTAAATGTCTAAGAATTTATATTTGTATTACTATTGCTAAAATCAAAATGTATCTTATTAATAGTTTTGGGAGGTCAGAAACGTTCACCACAGCTTTGGTCACCCAGAAGGTGTGGCTTGGCAGTCATTTGAAGATATTTTTTCATCTGTTGTCATGGGCTTGGTTACTTCTGTGCGTCCCCTCCCCTCCCCTCGCTGTGGTGAGCCGTGGAAGTTCCCTGTCGTCATGTAGGACTTTCCTGCAGGAGTTTCCAGCAAACGGTTCTCTAGCCTCGGAGCATGTAGGCAACTCACTACTGAATTGAAACCTGGCCCGATTTTATCACTGACTTGCCTGTTTTGTTCAGTCCTTACCTGCAGCTACACGGTGTTGGCCCCATTCTTTGGTTACCTGGGTGATCGATACAACAGGAAGATCCTCATGGGCATCGGAATAATCATATGGAGCAGTGCGGTTCTGGCGGGATCCTTCGTTAATGAGTCTGTAGGCTGATTTATTTTTATTTCATAATTTGTTTTTGTCAAAGTTGGGGCTGAAGAACGATGTGCTTGTTGCCCAGCTCTTCTGTATTGTTACATGCTTGTGCTCCTTTGCTGCGGGTAGGTTGGCATTAACTACGGGGCAGACTGTTTATTATACCAGTGATGGTGCCCGGCATATTCAACCTCTCCTGATTTAAGCCTTCCAGTCTCAGTAACATCTTCCCAAATCTTTTCTGCACCCTTTCCAGATCAGTGAAATCCTTCCTATAGTTGGGTGACCAGAACTGAGAACAATACTTCTAATAGTAGGGGTTGGACAGGCTAGATGCAGGAAGATTGTTCCCGATGTTGGGGAAGTCCAGAACAAGGGGTCACAGTTTAAGGATAAGGGGGAAATCTTTTAGGACCGAGATGAGAAAAACATTTTTCACACAGAGAGTGGTGAATCTTTGGAATTCTCTGCCACAGAATGTAGTTGAGGCCAGTTCATTGGCTATATTTAAGAGGGAGTTAGATGTGGCCCTTGTGGCTAAAGGGATCAGGGGGTATGGAGAGAAGGCAGGTACAGGATACTGAGTTGGATGATCAGCCATGATCATATTGAATGGCGGTGCAGGCTCGAAGGGCCGAATGGCCTACTCCTGCACCTATTTCTATGTTTGTAATACACTCATCAATGTAGTATGCAGTTGTAGCAAGACTAGGTGGCACAGTGGCACAACTGGTAGAGCTGCTGCCTCACAGCAACAGAGACCCGGGATCTATCCTGACCTTGAGTGCTGTCTGTGTGGAGTTTGCATGTTACCCCTGAGGCTCATGGGTTTCCTCTAGGTGTCCCGGTTTCCCCCTACATCCAAAAGACGCGTGGATTTGTAGGTTAATTGGTCTCCGTAAATTGCCCCTAATCTGTAGGGAGCGGATGAGAAAGTGGGATAACATAGAACTAGTTTGAATGGGTGATCGATGGTCGGCATGGACTCGGTGGGCCGAAGGACCTGTTTCCATGCTGTGTCTCTAAAACTAATATTAAACTAAGACTGCTTTGTGGCTTCACCACTCTATCTACCTGTCAGTGAACTGTGTACCTGCATCCCTTGGTCTCTCTGTTCCACAACATGCTACAGTTTATTGTGTAAGTCATGACCTGGTATAACTTTCCAAACAGCAACACTGCCGTTAAATTCAATCTTGGCCCAATTCCTCAGTTCATCTAAATCCTATTGCAATCTTACATAAATGTCTTCACTGTCCATTACACCGCCGACTTTGATGTTATCTGCAAATTAATTAACCATGCCAACTGTATTCTCATCCAAGTCATTAATATAGATGACAAGCAATAGATTAATCTTTTGTTTGGGGAGACTCAAGGGCAGTTCTGAAAGTTGGCCATTTAATGCCAATTCTGTTTTGACTACAGTCTCCCCTTGGCATGTCTCAAAGCATTCGAGCACAGACAGATCAGCACCTGACTGCATTATCTTCTGGGTAAAGAGGAGTTATCTTGCTGTTGTGTGGATGCTTTCTGTTGCAACCTTTCACTTCATGCTGGTTCTAACATCATCCCACTAGCCATTTGGCACAGGTATAAGCATCATTGTTGCTGATAAACTGTGCTGCCTCCAACGTGTTCATTGACTGAAGCTACATAACTGATGGATCTACATTCCTAATTTTTTTCTCTGCAGCTTTGTATTTCTTCCTTTTCTTTTCTTTTTAAAGATCAGTATGTCTGCTTGTCATCTGATAAGAAAATTATATTCCCTTTATCCTGCTTTCACCAACAGTGCAAGTACTAGGATTTATACAGCAGCTTGGGCAATCTGCATTTTATAGCACCATTAAGGTAGAAAGCCGTCTCAATGCACAGCTTTGAAGGAAACTGGGACAGGAAGATATGATGAAAACAGGAGTTTGGAGGGAGGAGGGGAAAGCTAACATGAAGTTTGTTTGTAGTTCTATTTCAAGAGGTTCTTAAACTTAGAGGGGTGTTTCCAGAATAGGCCTGATTGCTGAGTTTGAGGACAAATCAGTGGGTGCATAGTATTCACTACGTTCCAAATATGGCCCAGCACTGCACATAGGATTTACCAAGATATTTCCCATAAGAGACATCTTATTTTTGCATGTGGCCAATTCAGGAAGAGTTCAGGGAAAACTCAACTTCAAACTCCTCCAACATCTGAAAGCACATATTTTCAAAGTATTTGCTGAATGCAATCAGCCCAATCTTTCCCAAGTCTACTGGTATCTGTTATTCTCTGTCAAGTCTTTGATAATCCCAGTTTAACATTGACTTAATTCCATTAACCATTTGACTGAATGAACATTTAATGATTGTTATTCTCCTGTAAAGTTTAATGGGTGGAAATTCTAAAGGCAGCAGTTAAATATGTGCATGTGCTTCTCTTGGACCTGGGGTTTTGTCAAATATACCAAATGCACCTGGAATTAAAGTATCTTTCTCCCCATTCATTCTGGCAATCTTTTGTTGACCATTTGAAATGTTCCCTACTCTATTAGATGGGCGATTCCCAGATTTAGATAAAATGATGATGAAGGTACAACTTGGAAATTATCACATTCTCCCCCTACCCCAACCTTTCCAAATGGTGGCTGTCATGGATTTGGAAAGTACTTTGAAGAAATGTCTTTCTCTATTTTGATTCATCAAGATACCTTAGACACCTTGAAAACAAAACATTCCTTTAAGGAGATGAGGAGGAATTTCTTTAGTCAGAGGGTGGTGAATCTGTGGAATTCAGGAGGCTGTGGAGGCCTAGTCAATTGGTATTTTAAAGGCACAGATAGATAGATTCTTGATTAGTACAGGTGTCAGGGCTTATGGGGAGAAGGCAGGAGAATGGTGTTTGGAGGGAAAGATAGATCAGCCATGAATGAATGAATGGGGCAGTAAACGATGGGCCGAATGGCCGAATTCTGTTCCTATCGCTTATGAACGTATGAACATTCCTACTCTCATGTCTCAGAGCCTGAGTTTCTGAATCAGAAACTGGCAAAGCTTGCTAGATCTATGCCAGTTTGTACATCATTTGTAATTATTTGAAAGTAGTAATGCATTGAAAGCGTTTGACTGAGAAATGTCTTTGACTCTCTGCTCCTGACCCACTATTCTTTAATTGCTTTTCTCCTCAGGGCTTTTGGTTGTTAATTTTGTGCTTGTCGGTTGTCGGGATAGGGCAAGCCATTTATTCTACAATCGCACCCACTATTATCGCAGACCTTTTCACAGATGCCAAAAGGACGTGGGCTCTCTCTTTCTTCTACATTGCAATTCCAGTGGGAAGGTACGTGTGTTCCTACTATGCTCTCTAACATTGACATTATGAAGTGGGTCAGAATTAAGGATATGGATTTCCCCCTCCCATTCTCCATCCTAAGTGCAGTTCCTGCTGTTTGGGATCCCACCACCAGCACCATCGAGTGATTCTCTGCGTTCTACTACACCTTTATTTTCCTGGCCCCAAGAATGAAAGATGAGTGTGTAGAATTTTCCCAATGGACGGTTCTCCCTCCAAAGTGGTAATGTGATGCTGGTCAAGGCCTGCAGTCATTCGAACTTCAACCTGGACCCTACAGTCCAGGGGAACTTTATTTTTCTCTGAGTCTGGTGAACCTATGACGTCCTCCATGCATGAGAGCTGTGGCACCCATATCAGCAAACGGATCCAAGATTCAGATAGATTTTCAGAGATAGTCTTCAGAGATAGTCTTCAGAGATGCTGAACAGTCAGGAAAGTGCAACTAACGGGCCTGTCCCACTTACGCGCCTTTTTCGGCGACTGCCGGTGTCCGTCATAGGTCGTTGCAGGTCGCTGAAATTTTTCAACATGTTCAAAATCCAGTGGCAACCAGAAAGATGCTGCGACTCTTTGGGCGACTGTGGAGATGACGCACGACCACACAGGTGACACCCCGGCGACATGTCGCGGGGTGAAGCCTGCATGGTCTTGAGTAGTCGCGCAAAGAGTTGTACCTTGTTCTGGTCGCCGCTGGATTTTCAACATGTTGAAAATTTTCTGCAACCTGCAAGGACCTATGACGGGTGCCGGCAAGTCGCCAAAAAAGTTGTGTAAGTGGGACAGGCCCATAAGGCTAAGCCATGGGGTTATTAAATCAATAATAGTTGAATATACAATAATTGAATCAACAAAACTAATAATCAATAATTAGTCAATGGAAGATAGACCCAAAAAGCTGGAGTAACTCAGCGGGTCAGATGGCATTTTGGAGAAAAGGTGACGTTTCAGGTCGAGACCAGACAGAGAATCAGGGGACTTTAGTCAAAGGATATTTTTAAGGCCGAGATTGACAGATTCTTGATTAGTAAGGGATTATGGGGAGAAGGCAGGAGAATGGGGTTGAGAGGGAAAGATAGATGAGCCATGATTGCGTGGCAGAGTAGACTTGATGGGCCAAATGGCCTAATTCTGCTGCTAGAACTTATGAACTTATGAATGGGAACATATCACCTACTTCTCTCTCCTATGGTCTGCATCCCAATCACCACTGCCGATGCACGACCAATTTAGCTCCCGTCCACCCCAACCCTATCTGGCGACATGTAATAATCCCAATCAATTACCCCTATTCTCACTCCAGCCTCCCACCATCCCCATTCAGTCACCCATCACCCCATTGCCTTTTTACATCCAATATCACTTCACCCAGGTAGAGCTGGAGAAACTCAGTGGGACATGCAGCATTTCTGGAGAGAAGGAATGGGTGATGTTTTGGGTCGAGACCTTTCTTCAGACTTCACCCAACTTCACCACTTCTCCTTCTTCACCACTTCACCCAGCTTCCCAATCCTTTCCACTTGCCTCCATCCCCAGTCAACCTACCCCTTCCATTAATCAACACTCGTTCAATCACACCGCCACCACATACATCCCATCCCATCCCATCCCACAAACTCAACTTTGAGCTCCCTTCATGCCACCTGCAATCCATAATTTACCTCGCCAACACCACCCACATCCCATGACATCTGATCCATCAAACATTCATGCCATAGAGGGAGTACAGAGAAGGTTCACCAGACTGATTCCTGGGATGTCAGGACTTTCATATGAAGAAAGACTGGATAGACTCGGCTTGTACTCGCTAGAATTTAGAAGACTCAGGGGGGATCTTATAGAAACTTACAAAATTCTTAAGGGGTTGGACAAGCTAGATGCAGGAAGAATGTTCCCGATGTTGGGGAAGTCCAGAACAAGGGGTCACAGTCTAAGGATAAGGGGGAAATCTTTTAGGACCGAGATGAGAAAAACATTTTTCACACAGAGAGTGGTGAACCTCTGGAATTCTCTGCCACAGAAGGTAGTTCATTGGCTATATTTAAGAGGGAGTTAGATGTGGCCCTTGTGGCTAAAGGGATCAGGGGGTATGGAGAGAAGGCAGGTACAGGATATTGAGTTGGATGATCAGCCATGATCAGATTGAATGGCGGTGCAGGCTCGAAAGGCCGAATGGCCTACTCCTGCACCTAATTTCTATGTTTCTATGTTTCTATCAGTCTGAAGAGGGGTCCATATCCGAAACTTCACCTGTCCATGTTTTCCCGGGATGCTGCCTTCCCCGCTGAGTTACTCCAGCATTTTGCATCTTTGCCGGAAGTGTCATTGGAATGGAGATGTTTAATGTGGCCAAATAGCGAGTTGAATGATCAAGGTGTATCTGACACAGAGCTGTCTGTTAAAGAACAAAGCAGGACACGAAGTTTGCTCAATAATGCGATTCTTTATTGTTGCTACTAGACTCCTAACTCCACACCCCGCGCGCGTGTGATTAACACTTTAAATACTCCCCAGGGGCACCCGTGACCACTAAGTGACCCCTGCCTCTCATCACTGGGACACGTGACCCCTCAGAGCTGAAGGTTATGTACAGTGCGTGGCCTCACCACCAGGGGCCACCACATTACCCCCTCCCCCCAGAACCGGAGGCACAAAAACGGACGGGCAGCCAAACGAGGTGGCCGGACCTCGTACGTAACGTTTTTACCCCAGTAAGGCCGAATTAGGTGGGACCCGAGATGGCGGATGCCCCCCAGAGCTGAAGGTTATGTACAGTGTTATGTACAGCCCCCACCACCAGGTGGCTGCCACAAAGGTTCTGAAACACAGATTGTTGATTACTTTGTTCAACGATCAGGTGAGATAAATGTGCCGTATTTGTTCCTTTGCAGTGGCCTTGGTTACATCCTTGGGTCTGCTATGTTCCAGCTGACCTGCGACTGGCACTGGGCATTGAGGGTAAGACTAATTGCTATGTACTTGCACTCTCACTGTTTGATATCAGTCGTTCTAGGAAATTCTGCATCACATCGTCTCCCAGTGGAACGTTACAATGTTACAATATTATTCTGTATGCGGGAAATTCCAACGTTGGACCCACAGTCTTTTGCACAGATGCTCGTTCATGCGGAAGGAGAAGTTGTTGTGCTCTGACAGTGTGTAAAATAGTCCTTTGTGTTGCTAGCTGGTAATATAAGCCACTCTGGATCGTTAGTGAAATCGAAGTTGAATGAAAGGTTAATTGTCTTCTGTAAAATTGTAAATTGTCCTTAGTGTGTGCGATAGTGCTGGTGGCATGATCGCTCGTCGGCGCTGACACGGTGGGCTGAAGGGCCTGTATCTAAACTAAAAAAACCCAGACATGTACTCTTGAGCTAGGACCATCCAGGGCCATAACAATGAACACTCGTGCCAGATTCATTACAATCTTATAGAAAGCCGTCATACAGGTAAAGAGAAGAAGCCTTTCACATCTTCTATTCAGCAATTGCACATAGATGTTAAAAATATTCGCACTCAATTAATAGAATCATCTAGTCAGTTGGACGATGCAACAAACACATCAGAGCCATGTCATGTTCTATTTTGGACTGAAAATTTGGTGCAGCTTCTTGTAATGCTTTAGTGGATATTGTTCCAGAGATGACTTTATACGCAAGGCACTGCCATAGAACCATTATATAAATGCATGTAAACTATTGACTAAGTTTCCAGTTTAAACTGAAATGAGTAGCATGCTCCATTTGCTTGCTCCCACAGGTGACCCCATGTCTTTGTTTCGTTGCCTTGTTCCTCCTGACCTTCCTGGTGCCTGATCTTCCACGAGGAGCGGCAGAAAACCACACGGACTCCCTGCTCTCCAGAACCTCCTGGCTGCAGGATCTGAAATACCTGGTGACAAAGTAGGTTCCTGGCATTGGCTTTATCGACACATCGCTCCTTATAGTGGCTACTGTGGGTGATTACACAGAACGGAACTCTGCAATATTCTCTGCTTCGTGTGAAGAAAGTAGCCTTTAGTTCTTGGGATTATCTGAAATGTGTACTTTTACCTCGCCCATGGGAACCATTCTCTCTGTATCTTGTAAATACAAACTCTTTTGCATTATTACTTTACCTCTAGGCTCCAGGACAAAGAACAATTACCCAAGCCTTGCTTGTTTGTGTAACCACTTCTTCCTGTCAACATCCCTTTTCTGGTTGTTTTTAACCACATTCCACTAATTCAGAGCTTCACACGCCAAATGCAGCCTGACTATGGTCATGCAGATGGTGAGAATGACTTCTCTGCACTGGCATTCCACAACTCCAGATATAATGCTGAACAAGTTGAATTTTGCAATAAAAACAAAAAATGCCATAAAAACCCAGCATGGACACCAGAATGACACTTATTCCCTGTTTATTGCCCCTATCTAGCCATTCTAAGCTATGGAGTCAATGTTTTCTTAAACCAATGTAAATCTTCTCACTTATAATGGACATCTTGTCCTCTTCTCTTGCTTCCAAAATGTATTTCTTTACATTTTTCTCGGTTGTGCTGTGTTGCAACCAGCCCGCCCTTCCTGCAGCTTACACAGGCAGCAACCGGCGGCACAGTGGCGCAACGGTAAAGCTGCTGCCTTACAACACCAGAGACCCGGGTTCGATCCTGGCTACGGGTGCTTGTTTGTACGGAGTTTGGACGTTCTCCCCGTGACCTGTGTAGGTTTTCTCCGGGAGCTCTGGTTTCCTCCCCAAAGATGTACAGGTTTGTAGGTTAATTGGCTTGGTAAAATTGTAAATTGTCCCTAGTGTGTGTAGGATAGTGCTAATATGCAGGAATCGCTGGTTAGTGGAGACTCGGTGGGCTAAAGTGCCTGTCTCGCTAAACTAATCTAAACTAAACTAAGCTAAACTGTCACAAGGTGCCTCGCGTTTACCTCCTTCCATGTGACCAGACCAGCTTAAATTTGTAGGAAGGAACTGCAGATGCTGGTTTCAGCTGAATTTAGTCACAAAAGGCTGGAGTAACTCAGCAGGTCAACTCGTTATCATCTAGCCCACAGCTAACAATGGACCATTGTGGGCTCCACCTTTCCTTCATCACCATGACTTTTTTTCATATCTTTCATTCATTTGTTCTATATCTCTCTATATCACCATCTATATTTCTCGTTTCCCTTTCCCCTGACTCAGTCTGAAGAAGGATCTCGACTTGAAACATCATCTATTCTTTTTCTCCAGAGACACTGCCTGACCTGCTGAGTCACTCCTGCATTTTGTGTCTATCTTCAGCTAAAATCTGCTTTGCTTTATAAAGCAATGCTTCCATTTTTTTAACTAAGCCTCACAACATTTACAGTGGTACAACCTCAACCTACTTTAATGGCATTTTAAATTGTTATTAACCTTTTGTAATATAACACGGCAATCAGGAAGAAAGACACTGTTTCTCCATGATTGCTGAAAATTTCAGTCATGCCTTTTCAGAATTTTGAGCAAAAATCTAACTGCCGGTGGAACTCAGTGGGCCAGGCAGCAACTGTACAAGAAAATGGACAGATGACGTTTCAGATCAGGACCTTTCTTCAGACTCTCATACCTTCAGCAGTCAGTTTGCTGTTTTTAAATCAAAATTCCAGCATCTGCATTCTCTTGTCTTCCTGTCTTTTCCCTTTTCACAACCAAATCTCTACCCAAGTGATCATTTTCTCGAATTATCAGGAGCAATAACTTTTGCCGCCTTTCTTTTTGTTTGATAATTTATCAATTGCTTTTTAAAAAAAATATTAGAAGCAATGTACATACATCTTAATCATGATTTGCAACATAATACATTTCGTGTACGACTTCTTTTTTTAAAAAACTTTAACCAGTAATAGAAAAAGAGAAAAGAGAAAGAAGAGAAGAATGAGGATAGTAGTGATGTGTAGTCCGCAGTAGTTGGCGTTAAATGAATAATGATGGTTAAGTAGACTGCGTGCTTGAAAGTGTGAACAAAAAGGCCCCAAAGAGAAGAGGGCCTTAAGAAAAGAAAGGAAATAAATCAATTGCTTTTTGAAACTTCAAGTAAACCACGTCCATTATTTTGTCTCGTAGATCAGTCAGGGGTAATTAGAGACATTGTTGAACAGACTTCAGTTATAAGACTGTACACACTCTTTATTATGTTCATATATTATAGGAGCAGAATTAGGCCATTCAGTCCATCAAGTCTACTCTGCCAGTCGATCAGGGCTAATCTATCGTTTCCTCTCAACCCCGTTCTCCTGCTTTCTCCTCGTAACCTTTCACACCCTTACTAATCACGAATCTCCACTTTAAAAATACTCAATGACTTGGCCTCCACAGGCATCTGTGAAAATGAATTCCACAGGTTCATTACCCAGTCTAACTAAAGGTCCAGCAGCTCAGAACTTGGATGTAAAAGCACCCTCAGAGCTAAACACAGCGCTGGAGGAACACAGTGGGTCAGGCAGCATCTGTGGAGGACATGGACAGGTGATGCTTTTGAGTCGGGATCCTTGTTCCCTGAATAGGTTGAGGTGTAATTGGTCTGGTGCCCAAAGAAGCCCAGCTTTTCCCAATGGAAAAGAGGTGGAAAGAGCTGAGATTCAGGAAGCGACCGGTCTCTGTGGCAAGTCACCCAGGGTGATGCACCCGTCAGGCCATGCCCCTGCTCCACTGACAACTTACCCCGGCAAAGACCCTCGAAAGCTGCTCAAATATCTACAATAGCAATGTGGTAAAACTATCCAAATAGATGCAAATAATGAATAAATTAAACGGAAGATATATACAAAACTCAGCGGGTCAGACAGCATCTCTGGAGAAAAGAAATAGGTGAAATTTCAGGTTGAGACCCTTCTTCAGACCTTTTCAGCCCCTGGATTAATTAAACTGTTCTGGTCCCTGCCTTCAGCAGCTCAGTGCAGAGAGCTCAGGGACAGAGTGGAACGGCTGATGAGCCTATATCTGACCTGCAGCTCGTTTCCCACTTCCGCCTTTCGACTCGAACGTGCACTTGGTCCGGACGTAAGGAGCCAAGAGCTGGAGATTCCTTCCTTCCAGAACTGCCAAGCACAATTCCACACTTTGTCGTCTTACGTTCTACAAATTTTGCTGTGACCTTTCCTATATTGTAAAAGAGAATACACTTTAAAAATCCACAATCAGCTAGAATATGTTTTGGGACTGCAGTGGCCATCAAACTCATATCTTCAAACTTGCCTTCTGTCCCAAGGTGAGACTGTGGACATTATTTGACCAATCGACCTCGTCCACCGTTCAATATGCTCATGGATAATCTTTTACCCCAGAATCATTTTCCTTCTCCTTCCCTACATCCCTCAAAGTCATAAAGTCTGCCCTGAATGAACAAAACATCTGAGCCTCCGCAGTATTCAATAATACAGCCGTCACATTTTTATCCACTTCCAACATGTAAAGATGTTGAAAAGAGCAGGATCTTGGTTTCTTGGTTTCTTGGTCCTCCAAAATATTCCAAATGGAATTTAAACTGGAGGTGGTGGAGGGAGGACATAAGCCAGAAAGGGCTTTTGGGAAGAAAGAACTCAGGAAGAAAGAAAGGATGTGGTTGCTGGGAACACTTTGAATTTGGTTTTCACGAACAAGGTTTGCACGATGGCTCAACAGCGCCATGTCATGGACATAACGGGAACTGCCAATTTACCTACATCTTAACCCATATTAGTTGTCGCTGCAGTAATTTATCATGAGTGTTGGCTGTCATCTGTGGACTCCATCCAAATGACTGATCTTCATTGGAGTGTGGAGGACATTACTGAAGAGCTAGATCCTGGATGGGAACACATCATTGGATAACGAGGAAAGTGCTTGACCCTTGCGTTCGCCTTCCTGACCTAATCCAAGACACCGAGGCCAACAGGCATGGCCCGACTGCAGGGTGATCTTTCATCTTTGCTGACCTTCTGAGCTCATTAGCACAGCTCTGAAGAATCCCTGGAGGGAAGGCGAAAGGTTGTTGATGGAACCTAACAGGGATTCTTTAAAGGAATTATGTTTAAGATGGAACTGCAGATGCTGGAAAATCGAAGGTACACAAAAATGCTGGAGAAACTCAGCGGGTGCAGCAGCATCTATGGAGCGAAGGAAATAGGCAACGTTTCGGACCGAAACCCTTCTCCCTGTCAGTCTGAAGAAGGGTTTCGGCTCGAAATGTTGCCTATTTCCTTCGCTCCATAGATGCTGCTGCACCCGCTGAGTTTCTCCAACATTTTTGTGTACCTTCCGTTCTTTAAAGGAAGCAAGGTTTCTGGTTTTACATGTTATGTGCTGTCGGCCCAGGACCTTTCCCAGTCCTTGCCTCCTACTGCCTCAGTACCCAGGCACCTTGGGCCTGCAGCACAGTTACCCACTCTGTGCAATCTTCTGGATTCAGGCAGGAAATGGAGCAAATAAACGATAATGAGTTACATAGAAACGTAGAAAAGGCCTGTAACCTCCGCGGCGAGGAAGAGACCGTGTTCCACGTGTATATGGCGCGTGTGAGGTTGCTGCCCCTGTACGAATATCTGAAGGGGGGCTGCTCCTCAAGTTTTGGCTGCATTTTAGTCTGGTGTTTGGGCACAGGAGAAGGGAGTGGGGAGGGCCGATTGGGATGGTGGGATCTCCCTGTCAGTTTTCTCCTGGGCCTGTCCAAGATGGCCACTCGCGGGTCCAGGCAGCGGGCGGTCGATGGTCACGCCAGAGTCGGCTGCCTGCCCCTTTTCCGGGCCGATGTCTGTGCTCGCGTGTCACTGGGGTGGGAACACGAGGTGTCCACGGGGACTCTGGAGGCCTTTCGTGAACGCTGGTCGCCGCGAGGGGTCGAGAGCATTGTAAATAAAGATTGCACCATTGTACTATAATGACTGCTTGATGTATTGTGACCATTGAATGTTTATTTACTTTTGGTACATTATAATATGCAATTGTGGAATAAAGTCCTTGAAACGGAAAAGAGAGAGGGAGAGGGAGAGAGAGAGAGAGAGAGAGAGAGATAGCAGATACATCAAGGACAGCAGTGCTGGGAAACAAGGTCTGCATAGGAAACCTGCCAATCTGCTGGGAGTAAAATTGATTTTTAACTATGTAGTGCATAGATGGACAATACTTTATGCTCCTATTTCTAGGCTTTGGTGACAATCTATCCCAACCTGCGACTGCAGAGGGCAGAAGTCACCTTGCCATCTTTTCTGCTCAGCGAACTTAATTTCTTCTCCAGTTCTAATCCCTTATTCACCCTCCTTCCTGAATCCCAACTCCACATTACATGTCCTGTGAGTAACGAGCAGGTCTGGATGGTCACTGCTTCACTCTCAGTGTAAATACACTGAAGTAGCTCAGTGTTGACGACTGCCTGGAAGAAGCCAAGGGAGTAGTGCCCTTGCACATTGAATTGCACAATTCAGGCATTGTTTAGTGTAGTTTAGAGACACAGCGCAGAAACAGTGCCCACGAGTCCGCACTGACCAGCGATCCCCGCACATTAACACTATCCTACACACACTCGGGACAATTTATACTTATATCAAGCCAATTAACCTGCAAACCTGTACGTTTTTGGAGTGAGGGGGGAAACCAAAGATCTCGGAGAAAACCCATGCGGTCACGGGAAGAACGTACAAACTCCGTACAGACAGAATCCGTATTCAGGTTTGGGCATCGACCCTACCACTGCACCACCATGCCACCATAATATATTGAATGTATTCCGGCTGAGGGATCCAATGTCCTTCACTGGTAGTGATTTGGCTGAATCCTGAAGGACACAGCTGTCAGACTGGATCAGCGGCAGGTAGAGAAGGAACCGACCTGACCTTGTGCTCAGAACGATGCTGCTGGTAGTGCTGCTTTCTCACAAGTCCAGACAACAGGGTTCAATCCCGACCTTGGGCACTGACAGTGTGGAGTTTGCTCGTTCTACCTGTGACCCTGTGGGTTTCCTCCACATGTCCCTAATTCCTCCCATATCCCAAAGATATGCATGTTGCTGGGTTAATTTGTGATGGAGGTGGTACATAGCCCGCAGGTGAGTGGGAGAATCTTAGGGCAGGGAGTGGGATTGATAGAATACAGGCAGAGCAATAGGAAAGCATTAATGTAGGGTTAGTGTAAGCGGCATTGACTCAGTGACTGAAGGGCCAGTTTCGTGCTGTGTTTCTCTATGACTCCATGACAGCAGTCTTCCTGTATCAGGGCATGATGTTGACAGAAGCCACCGCTGCCCAGTTCCTAGCGGGACAAAGTCCTGCCTTCAGAGCCAACTGAGCAGTGGTCGCTCCTGTCAACATCATGCCCAGATACCTACAATTAACCTACAAATCTGTACGTCTTTGGAGTGTGGGAGGAAACCGGAGCACCTGGAGAAAACCCACGCGGTCACGGGGAGAACGAACAATCTCTGTACAGACAGCACCCGCAGTGAGGATTGTTGTTAGGCAGTAACTCTACTACTGCCCCATCGTGCCGCCCCTTGTTGGCAGTAGCCTGATGTATCAGCAAGTTAATAAGAAAGACGTATACTGAGCCTAATATGGTACCATAATGGACAAGAAAAACCTTGCCATGCGAGATTAGAGCAGTTGTGGCATATTGTGCCTGTGTCGGGGTCTGTAGTGGGCAGTCAGTTTACCTGGAATAGAGCTTCATCTTCTTGTGCAAACCAGGTGCACGTTCACCGTCTTCAGCAGCTCCAGTGCTGAGTGTCATTGGTGATCACCAGAAGTCGTGGACTCTCCTACAAGCAGGGAGTTGACCACTGGAGCTAGATGCTTGCTAGCCTGTGGAAGTACAGGGCGTTGGAAACTGTATACTGTAGCAGCATACTGGGGCACGGGCCAACGTAAACCCCTTCAGCTCCTCCGCAGAATTCGCCCACTGAATTCTCCTCCTCTTGACTTTCAGCTGGAGTTTCATGTTGTCGTCCTTTGGGGCCGCAGCTGTCATCTTCACGACCGGCGTGCTCGGACTCTGGGGACCCATCTACCTGTACCGTGCACGGTCCAGACAGTCGCTAGAACAGAGCAAAGTCAGCTCCAATGACAGGTATGGCTGCTTGTCAACTTCTTTGTCAAAAGCAGGAACGGGGTAATTGATTTTGAATGATCAACCACTATCGTATTGAATGGCGGTGCTGGCTCGAAGGGCCGAACAGCCTACTCCTGCACCTATTTTCCATGTTTCTATGTTTCCTTCACATTATTCACAGCTGAGAGTGGGTGGTGGGCACAGGCAGCGTATCTCGCTGGGCCATTAATTCAGACTGAACACACATCTAGTTGACCATTGCCACAATGGGGAAGGGAATGGGCTGTGGTTACACTGTCCACCATTCTACGGTCCTGTCCCTTTCAACTAACCCTCTGCTCTAGTACAATACTCTCACTGGGTCATGGGGAAGACCTGACCTCCCAGACTGGCCTATCATACCAGAACTTGTCAAAGACCAAAAGTCCACGTAGAAAATGTCTACTCACCAATCCTGTTGGTGACCACTTCAAAAAAACTCTTATCCTGTCTCTAAGAATCCCCTCCAACAGATTTCCCACCACTGACGTCAGCCTCACCAGCCTGTAGTTCATTGGGATGCCCCCGCTGCCCTTCATGACGAATAGAATAACATTAGCCAACCTCCACTGTGCCATTGTGCCTCGACATAATGATGGCCATGCTGATCATGAAGGGGACCCATTCTCTCCCGAGCCACACTTTTTCCTCGTAATATACCTGTGGAATCTCAGGATTTTCTTTTACCTTTTCTGCCTGCTCCATTTTATATCATCTGTTGGCCTCATGGTTGCCTTCACCGCACTCCTACACTTACACTGGCGGAGGGATTTGTTTGAACCTTCACTGCCTAAACCTAACGCATGCCTCCTTCTTCCTTGAATAGACAATAGGTGCAGGAGTAGGCCATTCGGCCCTTCGAGCCAGCACCGCCATTCAATGTGATCATGGCTGATCATCCCCAATCAATACCCCGTTCTCCCCATATACCCTGACTCCGCTATCTTTAAGAGCCTGACTGGAGCTTGAACAGCTGGAGTTCCCTACACCGGCCAGCCTTGCCCTTCACCCTAACAGGAACACGTTGCCCCCAGTACCTTTGCTCTCTCCGTTTGGAAAGATCTCCCTACCTGCTAGCCGTACCCTTATCAGCAAACAGAATCTCCCAATCAATCCCTGCACCTTCCGGTTTCTTCACCACGCCCTTTAAGCTGACACCAAGCCTTTGTTTCAGCCTAAAGAGCAAGTTGATAGGGAATTCCTGATTACACTGCACTAAATGATGGGAGTCTGCACTGACAGAACTTTCACTCTGGGTCATTTGTCAGCAGATAGGTATCTGGTTCACAGGCTATGTAGACAGGGTGTGAATGAATGAATGAATGAAACTTTATTGAATGAATGATAATTTATTATCACATGTGACATGTCACAGTGAAATACTTTGTTTTGCATAACATACACAAAGTATGCAAAGGGTCGTTGCGTCTCGGGCACCGACAAAGTTACAAAGTGTTCAATGTAGTCCCAAAGGTCCATCTTTATTCTCAGTGGCCTCCTTTCCCCAAGCCGGGTCCCTCTTTGTTCACGACGGTGTCCTCATCTGACCTCCATCACCCACCACAGGCCCATCCGACCTCGGGTGCCCACTGCGAGCCTGTGCAGACAACAGATGCAGCTTTTCACCCCCATGGCCATTAGACTAGATGGCCATTAGACTAGATGGCCATTAGACTAGATGGCCATTAGACTAGATGGCCATTAGACTAGATGTGCTGAGCCGGGTCAGCTCAGGTGTCGATGCTTACTCTTGGTTTGGCTCAGAAGCTTTGACTGCATTTTCCACCCATCTCTGATTCCCGCAGCATAATATTCGGCGCCATCACCTGCGTGGCGGGCATCCTTGCAATCGTGATCGGGGCACTGATTTCAAGGAACTTACGGAAAAAGAACCCTCATGCAGATCCTCTTATTTGTGCAGCTGGCCTGTTGTTGAGCACACCTTTCTTGTTCTCCGTCATCGTGGTGGCCAGCAAGAGCATTGTAGCCGCGTACGTAAGTACAGATACAACCATGTCAAACCTTCAGATGGTGCCCATGTTATCATGTGTTACACAGTCAGGATTTCCCACAACAATGCGTCTGCATTGATGTGCAGTGGTGGCCAGGGAGATTTAAGTGAAGCTCGTATTAAAACCGAGCCGGGAATTGTTTTGCTTTCAATTGTGCAAACTCTTTGTACTTGTTGACACAAATTTCTCAAACTGCAGCTCGGATCATTCCAGATTAAGTGCAGGTTCAATAAGTGATTAGAAAAGGCAGTTAAGAATTATATAAGAATGATAACTGGTATTTAGGTTTTTAAATGGAAGTGCAGGGAATAGAGGGATATAGATCATTTGTAACAGGCAGATGAGATCAGTTTAACTTGGCATCATGTTCAGCACAGACATTGTGGGTCGAAGGGCCCGTTCCTGGGCTGTGCTGTGCTATGTTCAATGTCATTTTTCATTCAAAGGCATTTACCTTTATACAGTGCAATTCACAACTTCATCTCATCCTAAAACTTGCCACAGCAAATTAAGTTGTCAGTTTGTTTTTCTCTGTCTCTAGTTTAATGCAGCTTTAGCAACTTTACATAAAATAAAAAGTTATTTAATAATGATTTTGGTTGAAGATTAACGTTGGGTGGGGCACAGCAAAGCCATGAGCTCATGTGATAAGTGATAGCAGCAGATTTAGGCCATTCGGCCCATCAAGTCCAATCTGCCATTCAATCATGGCTAATCTATCTCTCCCCCTCTAACCCCATTCTCCTGCCCTCTCCCCATAACCCCTGATACCCGTACTAATCAAGAATCTATCTACCTTTGCCTTAAAAATATCCATTGACTTGGCCTCCACAGCCTTCTGTGGCAAAGAATTCCACAGATTCACCACCCTCTGACTAAAGAAATTCCTCCTCACCTCCTTCCTAAAGAAACGTCATTTAATTCTGAGGCTATGACCTCTGTTCCTAGACTCTCCCACTAATGGAAACATCCTCTCCACATCCACTCTATCCAAGTCTTTCACTATTCACCAAGCCAGTTCGCCTACAAATATTGAGAATCAAAAATACTGCAGGTGCTGGGAATTTGCAAAAAAATGAATTAAAAAAACCCAGAAACAGCTGATCAGCAGCAGGCGTGGAGAGAGAAAAACAGAGTTAATGTTTCAGGTCTAAAGAACATTTGTCAGAACTGGGAAAGTGAGAAAACAAGGTGCTTTTATGTTGTGGAGAAATGGTGCTGAGTGGATAATGACATCGGGAATCTCAATGATAGGATGAGGCCATAACTGCTAGTGGAGGCTGTTCAGTCTACAGGTTAAAGGAAGTGGTTAGATGAGAGAGGATGGGGAAAAGCATTGAAATGAGGCCAGTTAGTGAGTGGGAATACAAACAGAGGGAACATTCTGCTGTACAAGGCAGTGGGAAATGCTCAGCCAGTCAGGCTATGCTTGTGGAGAGAGATACATTGAGCCAATATCTCAAACGGATGCCTTTGAGTTGCTCGTTGGCAAACCAGCAAATTATCCATGTTCTCCAGGGATGCTGACTGACTCGCTTACTCTAACATTTTGTGTCTTTTCTCACAACTCGATATACTTCTATGAAGTATTTTCGCTCTCCTTTGTTTCAAAGAATCGTTGTTGAAGTTATATTCATCCATGCAAGTGAAGCATAGTCTACCACACACTGGTTTGTGCTTTAAGCCACAGAGTCATATCGCACAGAAACAGGCCCTTCAGCCCACCACGTCCATGCTGCCCACCAAGTACCCAACTAAGCTAATCCAATTTACCAGCATTGAGCCCGCCACCTTTAAGACCTCGGCAAGTCAAGTGCTTTGATGCTTAAATGCTGTGCAAGTATCTGCCACCACCACCACCCTTCAGGCAGAGTGCTCCAGATCCCAGCCACTCCCTGGGTAAACAAGAGTTCCTCTTCAGACCCCTCTTAGCCCTCACTCCCCCCCCTCCCCCCCACTCCATCCCCCTGCTCTTTTTAAAAGTGCTGATATGTAAATTCCCTTTTCCAACTCTCTCCACGTGTTTTATAACCCTCTGCATTCACAGCAGCAGCAGCACAATGGCAAGGAATTACCACCACTTGTGCTGTAAATTTATCAGATTTTAACCACTACAGAGGAGAAAAAATTACTGCACGATTCATATTTGTACAGCACCATAACATTGGACAGCTCACAATACACTATACACAATTATCAATCAAACACAACCCTAAGTAATATTAATTTTGACAGTGTATAATTTTAATAATTATGTAGCCCTTACAATAGTCATATGAAATGTGTCTCTATATCATGCTCATCTATTTATAATAAGTTCATTAATATAAATATATAATATAATGTAATACCCAATAAGGTAGTCTTTTGTAGGATTGGTTCAGGGATGTTTAGTCCTGGACATTTCAGGCTCATGATGTTGTGTCTGCCTGTACTGCCATTTCCTATCTGCCCCATCATACTGAAGGCCTTGTTGCCTGGACCCTGGTTACCATAAAAACGACATGTTGAGTAATTTTCTTTCTCTTCTTTTTTTCCAAAGATTTGCGTCTTCTTTGGTGACATGTTCCTTGCTATGAATTTTTCAATAGTTTCAGATATTCTCTTGGTAAGTAGCGAGCACAAGACACCGACTCTTCCATCAATGTAGAAACAAGGAACTGCAGTTGCTGGTTTACACAAAAGGACACACAGAGCTGGGTCAGGCAGCATTTCTGGAAGACAATGGGAGGTGACGTTTCTGATCGGGACCCTTCTTCAGTCTTCAGGTACTGAAAAAGCGTCCCAACCTGAAATGTCATTCATCCATGTTCTCCAGAGATGCTTCTTGAGCCGCTGAGATACTCCAGCACTTTGTGTACTCTTCCATCAAGTGTGTCTAAATTAATAACATTTTGAATTCCTCTAAGTGGTATGTCCATATGTGAAGAACTTCCAAATCTACTTTACCCAGACATTCATGTATAAGACCATGAGGGGAATAGAGAGGGTAGATATACAAAGTATTTTACCCAGAGGAGGGGAATCAAGAACAAGAGGACATAGGTTGAACATGAAAGGGGACAAATTTAATAGGAATCTGAGGGACAACTTTTTCACACAGAGGGTGGTATCCCTCTGTATGTATATGGAATGAGATGCCGGAGGAGGCATTTGTGGCAGAAACAATAACAACATTTAAAAGACATATGGACAGGTACATGAATAAGAAATGTTTAGAGGGATATGGGCCAAATGCAGGCAGGTGGGGCTAATGTAGATAGAACGCTGGTTGGCATGGGCAGGTTGGGCTGAAGGCCTGTGTCCATGCTGTTGACTCTATGAGTCCATGACTTACTGTAGTCCCGAATGTTCCTCTGCATTCCGATGTTTGGCAATTTCAGTCCATGCACAGTGATTTCAGGGGCAGCATGTCGACACGTTCCACTGTGCGCAGCTGGTAAGAAAAGCCTGCTTCTGAAAAAATATGAGCTTCAGGAGGTTGAATCTTGGTGCCAGAAGAGACATTGTTGAAATGGGGTAATGTACAGCCTGGAAGTCATAAAACGTGAACCACAATCTCTGCTTTCCTTTTTCTCTCCGCTTCAGTATGTCGTGATTCCATCTCGTCGCTCGATGGCTGAGGCCGTCCAGATCACCATCTCCCACATACTCGGCGATGCCTTCAGTCCATACATCGTTGGTGCTGTAAGTTGCACTCTCCTTTACTTCATTTTCTCCTACAAACAATGCCACCAAGGCATAGAAAGGAACTGCAGACGCTGCTTTACAACGAAGATAGACACAAAGTGGGTCAGGCAGCATCTCTGGGGGAAAAGGATGGGTAACGTTTTGGGTCAGGACCCCTCTTCAGACACTCGTAGAGCTGGAGAGCAGTAGGAATAACAGAGAGGGGGCAGTGAGAGAGGATCTCATTGTACTCCTGATGGAGGGAGGAGCTCATCTGCAAAGTAGGCACACATTGAGTGGATTTCGCAGTGGAGCAGACAAAATCTGTAGAAAGGAACTGCAGATGCTGGTATATACCGAAGATATACACAAAGTGCTGGAGTAACTCAGTGGGTCAGGCAGCATCTCTGGAGAAAAATGATGGGTGATATTTTGGTTTCTTCAGGTTTCACCAAGGTCTATTTAATTCAGCAGCGTGTACAGATGGTGACAGCACTATCTGTGGTTGTCTCTTTATATTAGACAATTATACCTGATTTGGAGCAGTCCAATGCTGGTTCACAAGATTGGTTTCTGAGATGAGAAGAATATCCTTTGAAGAAAGATTGAGTTGGACGGGCTTACTGGTGTTTCAGAGAATGAGAGGTAATCTCATTGATCCATACAAATCTCTTATGAGGGACTGAAGTGGGTGAAGAACTGAGGTCCTGAACCCAGGATAAGGACCAGCCTTTTAAGACTGAGATGGGGCCAAGGTTCTTTACAAAGAGGGGTGTGCATGTTAGGAATTCTCACCTCTGGTCTGCTCAGTCATTTTTGGATATTCAAGGATCTCTGATAGATTTTTGTTCACAAAAGGAATTTGAGGACATGGGCAGTGGGAAAGTGGATGTAAAGCAAAAGGCCACCCATGATGCTTTTAGACGGCAGGAGCCAGAATGAGTTGGTAGAGAGAGTCGATGGGGTGAACTGAATATTGCCCGATACATTCAGCAGAGTTTTGAATGTCCTCAAATCAAGTAGTTCGAGGAAGGTTGACCAAGAACTGATGTTTCAATAATTAAGTCAAGAGGTAATAAAGATCTGGGTGAGGGTTTGAGCAGCAGGGCTGCTGAACCAAATGCGGACTTTGGTGTAACAAGTTGCGTATGAAATGATTAATTCTCCTATCTGCATGCAGATCTCCACAGCTCTTCAGGAGTCTCAACCGGATTTAATCGATAAGAAGTTTGAGAGTCTGCAGCATGCTCTCTTAATCTGCCCATTTGTTACTATTATCGGGGCAGGCTTATTCCTTTGGACTGCTAACCACTTGGAGGAAGATCAAGAGAATGCACTGAAGTATATTCAAGGTAAAATCTCTTTTGTGCTTAAAAGCATTAAATTACGGGGACCCGTTGCAGTTTGTTATTAGTTTAGTTCATTTTATTGTCACGTGTACCGAGGTACAGTGAAAAGCTTCTGTTGCAAAGCTATCCAGTCAAGACAATACATGATTACAGTTGAGTCATTTACAGTGTATAGATACATGATAAGGGAATAACGTTAGTGCGTGGTAAAGCCAGTAAAGTCCGATTAAAGATAGACCGAGGGTCAGCAATGAGGTTGATAGTAATTCAGGAACGCTCTCTGGTTGTGGTTGTGCTTGGGATGATTCAGTTGCCTGATAACAGCTGGGAAGAAACTGTCCCTGAATCTGGAGGTGTGCGTTTTCACATTACAGTTACTTTTGCATCAGTTCTGATGTAAAGGGGCTATCCCACTTGACCTAATTGGCGAGTTTAGAAGAGTTTAGGAGAGATTGAAAAAAAATGTCATGTTGAAGACCTCCTTCGACTATGTAGAAGACCTCCTTCGACCTCCTTCGACTATGTTGAAGACTAGCTTCCACTAGCTACGACTATCATTCTATGACGATGACTATCATCAAAAATGCAGACTGCTTGCGCTACAACTATTACTTAAATGAATTCCAACACGGACATGGACTCTCTTTCATTATAAATGGTGAGGAGGGGGTGCATTATCTGGTATTATAAAAAGGATAACGAACTAGATTTCACCCGGGTCTGCTTCAATTCCACAATTTAGCTGCTATTGAGGACTTGAGCTTCTTCATTTCATCTCTCACCACCACCAAGATTACTTTTCTTCCTCATATGTAAAGTGAACCATTTCTATCCTGCCCGTCCATCTACTTCAGAAGTCCATTTCAGATTCAAATATTCCAATGGTTTATTGATTATCTACTTTGTTGCCCCAGTAATCTCTGTTGACCTTAGGTCATTACCTCTTTGCTTCCTGAGCTACATTTCCAAGCCCATGTTAATTTATATCCACTGTAAACTCACTTAATCCCACTATTGTTTTGACTAGATTTCTTCTCACCCTGCTTCCTGCAAGGACTCCATTCCATTCTCATTCTTTCTGTCCTTGACATGTTTGTTCCGATGTTGCCACCTCTTTTCTTTAAGTCTGGTTTCCCTTCCACTACATCTCAGCTGCGCCTGTTTCACTTCCCCGATTTCTGCCATCTCTCTTGTTACCCAGAAAAAGGATAGGGCTGCATATATGTACTTGCTTCTGTGCTACTAGTCTCCACATTCAATGGAGTATCATTTGTGATCACCTGCATCTCCAATGCCATACCACCACCAAACATAACGTCTTGCTTTCCAAGATGTTCTGCTTCACACTTTCGCCTGTATCTAGTGATCTTTCACACCAATTGTGACACAAGCAATCCCTCCTTGTTAGTAGGGATTCACTTGTACTTCTTGAATCCATCTCCCATTCTGACTTCTTCATCTTTGGGCTCTGTACTGTTGCAACAAAGCTCGATGTAAGCTCATGGTACATTGAAACCTTACATCTCAGCATGATCCAAGATGTAGTGAAAAGCTTTGTTTTCATTCTATCCAAGTAAAACCATTCATACATGATTCCAATGAAAAGCTATACACGTCCATCAGGATATGTAGAGTGAAAGGAAACAGACTACAGAATATAACATTACAGTTGCAGAGAAAGTGCCCGATACAAAAAACTGCAATGAACGCAACAAAGTCTATGGTGGGGGAGTCAGGAATATACAGTATCTTTAGCTTCTGAGAGGCCTGGTAAATTGATTTGAATTGAATTGAATTGAATACATTTTATTAGCCAAGTATGTATACATGCAAGGAATTTGCCTTGGTGCTTTGCTCGCAAGTAACAACATGATATACAGTAAACAATTAAGAATAAAACATTATAATTTAAACATGTGAAGAATGAAATAAAATACCAGAGCAAAAGGAGGCTACAGACTTTTGGTTGTTGAGTAGAGCTGCTGTTTGTGGAAAAAAATATGTTTTTATGTCTGGCTGTAGCGGCTTTAACAGTCCGGAGTCACCTTATAGAGGGAAGTGCTTCAATGAGTTTGTGGCCAGGGTGAGAGGGGTCAGAGATGATTCTTCAATAACAATGGGATAGATATTGTCCTTAAATCTGTACGTGGTTGTACGTGTTTCAAGTTTTTTTGTACCTTCTGCCCAATGGGAGAGAGGAAAAGATGGACTAATCCAGGTGTGAGTGGTCTTTGATTATGTTGGCGGCTTTCCTAAGGCAGCGTGACGTGTAGATAACGGAGGGGAGGTTGGTGTGTGTGATGGACTGGGCTGTGCCCCCAACTCTCTGCAATTTCTTAGACTTGGGCAGAGCAGTTGCCAAACAAAGGATAGATAGATAGATAGATAGATAGATAGATAGATAGATAGATAGATAGATAGATAGATAGATAGATAGATAGATAGATAGATAGATAGATAGATAGATAGATAGATAGATAGATAGATAGATAGATAGATAGATAGATAGATAGATAGATAGATAGATAGATAGATAGATAGATAGATAGATAGATAGATAGATAGATAGATAGATAGATAGATAGATAGATAGATAGATAGATAGATAGATAGATAGATAAATACTTTATTAATCCCCTTATTCAGGGGAAATTCTGATGTCCTTGCAGCACACTAATAAAAATACAACACAGTATTCATAAAGAAATTCAACACCAAAACATCCCCCCACAGTGATTCCCACTGTGGGGGAAGGCACAAAGTCCAGTCCCCATCCTCTTGTCCACCCATAGTCGGGCCTATTGAGGCCTCCACAGTCGCCGCCACGGCGCCAGATGTTCTCGCCGGGTGATGGTACTCCGGCGTCGGGAGAACCCCCAGCGGCTTGGGGTGCCAGGAACGACCGCCTTTTCACCGGAGCCTGCGGCTTCCAAGCCAACAGACCATGCCAGACGGAGCTCCACACACTGGTGATCTCGGCGAGATGTAAGTTCAACGTCGCAGCTGGCCGCTCCGCAGAACCGCGGCTCCACGATGTTTTCCTCGGCGGTACCAAGCATACTGGAGTCCCAGCGCGGCGACCCAGGAAAGGCATCGCCCGCTCCGCAATAGCGCTCCAGCGCTGCACTGCCGCCAAAGTCGATGTTCTGCGCCGCCGCCGCCAACGCCGACGTTCTGCGCCACCGCCAAAGCCGATGTTCTGGCCAGGTCCCCTCAGGGAAACGTCGCCCAGGACCCGCTGGTAGGCCGCGAGGACAGGTCGAAGACGCTGCTCGGAGGATGGCAACCTCTCCGACCAGGTAGGGACTTAGAAAAGCAGTTTCCCCCTTCCCCCCCACCACCCCCCACACATAAAAGATTTAGACCCCCTGACTGTACACTTAACGAACTAAAAATAATAAAAAAGAAGGGGAAAAAACGGACAGCTGCAGGACAGGCAGCCGTTCAGGACAGCGCCTCCTCCTGATGCACCCTAATACGATGCTTTTCCATGGTGCATTTACAGAAAATGGTAGAAGTCATTTGCGACTTGCCAAATTTTTTTTAGTCTTCTGAGGAAGTAGAGACATTAGTGTGTCTTCTTGGCCGTAACGTCAATATGCTTGGACAGAACAAGGTGTTTGTGATATTTACACCAGGAACCTGAAGCTCTGCACCATCTCCACTTCAGCACCATTGATGTAGAATGGGGCATGTACTCCAGCCAGGTTGCGGAAATCGATGACTAGCTCCCTCGCTTTACTGAGTATCACTTCAGTAGTGAAAACAACAGTTCCCAATCAACCTTAAAGTGAATCTGTTCCATGGGATTCCTAAGGCAGAACACCTCATTTGTCACCTTCATAAATAACAAACTTAATAAAAACATTGGAATGCATTGTGTCAATCACTTGAATCGTCCAATAAGGATGTTGCCTGGAATGGAAGGCAGTAGTTTTAAGGAAAGATTAATGAGGCTGGGTTTATTAACAGTAGAACCTACAAGCTGAGGGGAGAGCTTACAGAGATTTACTGTATAAATTGAATGGTTTAGATAAGACAGATAGATGAATCGTTTCCCAAGGGCCGAGGAATGAGAGGACAAATGGCAAAAGGGTAGAAATTGAAAGGAGATTTTTGAGGGGTATATTTTTCCACACAGAGGTTGGCGAATATCTGGAGTAAGCTGCCAGAGAAGGTGGTGGAGGCAAGTACAGTTATAATGTATCAAAGGCTTTTGGACAGATACTCGAATAGGAAAGGCGTTGAGGGAGACAGGTCTAATGTTGGCAAGTGGGATTAGCATAGATAGTCATTGTATTTATCATGATAAGGTAAGCCGAAACTGTTCCTTGTGTACTGTACCATTCTACGATGCTCAGGGTTAAACTGAACATTGAGCTGCTTTCTCTCTCTCTCGCTTATCATGCTGCTCACAGATCAATGCTGCCTTTATCAATCGCAGCTGTAGAGCTCTTCATTAGCAAATGGGCCCATTTTGTTAATAGCTACAAGTTCAGAGCCATTACGCTGGCATTGTGGTCTATTTAAACAGCAGTGTTTGACACCATCAAATAACCACTCCTTTCTTTGGCACGAATAATACAAATTCATCCAAATGTTTCAGAGGCTGGGCAACGAGAAATCAGCTGAATTACTGCTCTCTAAAGTACATTCATGTGTCTTTTAATGACACATTCAATTAAATGGGAGACGGGAACAATTAATTGCACATGTTCTGCAGAATGTGAATTATGTCCCTTGAAAGAAATAACCAAATGAAAAAAACATTTTGTCTCACAATTGGCAAATTGTCCCAATTGTGTCCCTTTGGTGTTATTCTCTTGGCTCCAATGGCAGAAAAACTCCTCAGATTAAAAATAAATTGAGATACACGAATCATCGTTAGACACTAATGAGATGGTGGAAGACTGGATGTGGCTAATACTGTGCCTCTATTTAAGAATGGATGCAAAGAAAAACCTAAGAACTATAGCCCAGTAAGCATAAAGGGGCTGTCCCACTGCGGCAACCTAATTGGCGAGTTTGGAAAAGTTTGCCCTCGACTCATACTCACAACATGGTCGACACAAGGTCATTGGAGGTCTTTGTAACTCTCCTTCATGCTCGAAAATAGGTCGCGCCGTATTTTTCAACATGCTGAAAAATGCCCGCGAGTAAAAAAAGGGTCGCCATGGAATAAATCGATATTTTTCTTTTGCTTTTTTCTTGGTTTCTTGGTCCTCCACAATATTCCAAATGGAATTTAAACTGGAGGTGGTGAAGGGAGGGCTTTTCTTACTCGTAATAGGTCGTAGTAGGTCGGCATCTTATTCGTAGGTAATTGAGGGTAGTCAAAGGTAATCAAAGGTAGTTGAAGGTAGGTCGAAGGAGATCGAAGGAGGTCGTCTTCACTCTCCACTATTCGGTGTCCAATCTTCCCAAAGCTAGTCGAAGCTAGTCTTCAACATAGTTGAAGGAGGTGGAAGGAGGTCTTCTACATAGTCGAATGAGGTCTTCAACATGACACTTCAAACTCTCCTAAACTCTTCTAAACTCGCCAATTAGGTTGCCGCAGTGGGACAGCCCCTTAACATCTGTGGTAGAAAGGTGACTGGAGAATAACTCCAATTTCCCCACGTCTCTCCATCACCCACCCACTCCCTTTACTTTGTCATAAGGTCAAAAGGAATAGGAGTCGAATTAGGCCATTCGGCCCATCAAGTCTACTCGCCATTCAATCATGACTGATCTATCTCTCCCTCCTAACCCCATTCTCCTGCCTTCTCCCCATAACTTCTAACACCTGTACTAATCAAGAATCTATCTATCTCTGCCGTAAAAATATATATACGGACTTAGCATGTACAACCTTCTGTGGCAAAGAATTCCACAGATTCACCACCCTCTGACTAAAGAAATTTCTCTTCATCTCCTTCCGAAAAGAACGTCCTTTAATTCTGAACTTTGTGTCCTGAACTTTGTGTCCTGGATTACTGAACATCCGCCTGATTTAGCTATTAATTTCTCCAACACCCTACAAAATGTTGAACGAGCCAGCTCACGTGATGGTTCAAGAGGAATCACAGTCTAATATATCCTTGTCATAGTTCATTTCAGTTTAGTTTATTGTCACGTGTACCGAGGTACAGTGAAAAACTTTCGTTGCGTGCTAGCCAGGCAGCGGAAAGACAATACATGATTACAATCGAGCCATTTACAGTGTATAGATACATTATAAGGGAATAACGATAGTGCAAGGTAAAGCCAGTGAAGTCCGATCAAAGATAGTTCGAGGGTCAGCAATGAGGTAGATAGAGTCCACTCTCAGGCAGGGATGAATTAGGATCCTGATGTCTCTAACCTCCCCAGACAATTACAGCCACAATAAGGCCACTTTCTTGTGGCAATGACCTGGGGACAAGGAGGTCTACATCACTCAGGGTAGAAGGGGAGGAAGACGGGAGCTATTCTAAAGGCAATGAGAACCTTGTGTTGTTGAATGAACCATCCACATTGAATGGCCCAGGCACAAGGCAAATCTCTTCTAGGCTAGCAAATGTAAACATCAGCCAGAAACACAAATATCTTTGTCAGCTGGGGCTCAGCGGCTGCCGCTTTTGGTTCTGAATCAATTTGCGGTTGTGAGGTTTGTCTGCAAAGTATAGGCTGCCATCCTGGTGCCATCTTTTAGATGAGACCTTAAACCAAGGCTCTGCCCACTCCATTCAAGTAGCTGTAACATTTTGCTTTTACTGCTTGGAAGAAAAGTAGGGGAGCTGTGGAATGTTAATCCATTAGATGAATTCAAAAATATGACCTGATCACTCATTTCATTGGAGATTGTTGTGGGATCTTACTGTGTCTATATTGACTTAGCATGTCACTTCCTTCATAAAAGTATCTGCATATTTAGAGTCATTATTTTGCCTCTAATGGTTTTTGAAGCAATTTACAAAGACGCCATATTAATGTAACTCTTTTCTTTAATGCGTGCAAAGTGTAATGAAAGAGAAGTCGGTCTGAATCAAATGTCTTGCTTTTGATACACGCTCATGGAAGAGATACTCATTATGAACCATTAATAGTTAGTTACCATGGACTCAACGTGGATTGGAAATTGTATTTGTGGCCTAGATATTCTGGGTGGGACTTTAAATTAAGGCTGCACATCCAATCATTAGCTGAGCTGTGCCGAACCGTAAGAATACAAAAGATAGTAAATTGGAAAAACGTCAGTGCCGAGTGAAAATATGGCATGATTCACTGCACCCAAGGAAGAGTGCTTATTTTTACCCTCCTTGTTGAAGAGTTAAGGAAAGAATGATACTAATGAATGCCTGACTTGGACATGACGGCATGAAAACAAACTAAGGATAGAGCCATTTTAAGATGCATTGCTACTCTTTAATCAGTGTTTGTCTAAACTAGTATGTTATTAGAAGGTGACTATTAACTTAATTCTGACAGGCAGATTTCCATGTACTTAGCACTTTGTAACGTTGCAAATACTTCGTACACAAGAAAGGACACTTAAAAATAAGTGAAATCTTGAGCGAATCCTGAAAACAAACTCCACAATCAGTCCATAAAATAAAGTTTCCTGGTCTCAACCTGTGCGGAGATGGCCTGATATCACTCTGGTGTTCCAATGAACCACAACCCTAAGACATGGAGCTTTAATCCATCTGCACTAGCCTGCCCAGATACGAGCTAGATATTTACTTTAGTTTAGTTCAGAGATACAGCGCGGAACCAGTCCCTTCGGCCCACCGAGTCTGTAAAATAATTATGTAGTAGTACAGGCCATTTGGCCCCGACAAGTCAAAGTGCAACCAACTGAGTTATGTTCTAAGCACAAATGTCCATAAGTCTGGTGCCTCACGTTAAATCTCTCGTAGCTGAAGTCAAGTCGGTAGATTCTCTGGGATCGGCGTAGCTTCATGGCTTTTACAATCCATGGGTGAGAAATTTGTTTGGATAATAATTGTGACACTTTTATGTGCAAAGTTGCTGATGGCCTACTCCATCCTTGTTTGCTCCAGTCCATGCCCGAGTCGTTAGTTGCAATGATCTTTGATATAAATGGGAGATGAGAGCCTTTTTCCCAGTAGGGAAAAAAAATGCATAATTGAAAAGGACACAAATGCAGGCAAAAGGTTACCATCAGAGAAGCTTGTCACCAATGACTTAACAGCCGTGTAGCCAGTCATGTGGAGCGAGATTGGGTGAATCCATGTGGTGGCCAAACACGAGTTCCTTATGGTGCTGAGAGCTCTCACAACTGCAGAGCTGTATTTGATGGGTCAGGAGATCCTGCACATGCCCTTCCACTTTGCTGAATAAAAAAATACAGCTTGCAACCTTTCTGAAAGTTTGAGCTGAAGATGCCCCTGTTTAGCAGACTATCCAAGTCCTTTAAAGTTCTCTAACAGGGCAATGGGATTAGGTTTAACAAATGAGGAAATAAGCAAAGGATAGAGAAGTAGAGGGAATTTGAATGGGTGAATTTAATCTCAAATCGGGTGCTAAGAAGGGAAAAGGACTGGATTACAAAGCTTTATATAAAGGAAAAGATGATTCTTTTAAAAATCTAAAGTTTTACATTTTAAAGGCTGCAACAACAATTTACTGCCTGAGAGCACACATTTTTAATTGTTCAGCCTTCTGGCGGGTTTGAATGGCATTCATTAACAATTTTACACCATTAAATTGGCTTGGATGCTGGATTTTCAGTAACAATTTCTATAGCCAATTAGTGTACTATTGCAGTACCTTCATGGGTACAATGCTGATCATTAAGCTGATGGGAAACCAAAACAAACTAGATAGCATGATACCATAAAACATAGAAGCAGAATGAGACCATTCAGCCCATTGAGTCTATTCTACCATCCAATCGTGGCTGATCTATTTTTATCTCTCAGCCCCATTCTCCTGCCTTCTCTCCGCAACCTTTGACACACTTACTAATCAAGAATCTATCAATCTCTGCATTAAAAATACCCAATGACGGCCTGCACAGCCATCTGTGGCAATGAATCCCACAGATTCACTACCCTCTAGATAAAGAAATCCCTCCTCATCTCTATTCTGAAGGTACATTCCTTTATTCTGAGGCTATCCCCTCTGGCACTAGACTTTCCCATTAATGGAACCATCCCTTCCATGTCCACTCTATCTAGGCCTTTCATTATCTGGTAGTTTTCCTTGAGATCCCTCCTCATCCTTCTAAACACCAGCGAGTAGAGGCCCACAAACTTCAAACGCACTACATACGTCAACCCAATCATCCTTGGAATCATTCTCGTAAACCTCCTTAGGACCTTCTCCAAAGCTACCACTTTCTTTCCCCGATATGGGGCTCAAAACTGTTCACAATACCTGTACTGTAAACACACAGCTTCACCAGCACCTGATAAAGCCTCAGCATTACATCCTTGCTTTTATATTCTAGTCCCTTCGAAATGAAGGCTAGCAAGTCACAATGAAGATGGGGCATCTTTCTGGTCACCAGCTGTGGGCTAGTTCACCCTTTAACTATCATTGTTCCCTCAGTGAAGTTTCTTGCAAAATCCGGGCCCTCATTCTCTGTGCAACAACACTGAATTGAGAGACAGGACAATTCCTGCAAATGAAGCAAAATTATAGCATTGAAAAGTAACATTTGAGCTGACACTGTTACTTAAAAGAAGGTATTTGGAAAGGTGTTGTTTAAACAGCTCAATCCAAACTGCGGAGCAACAGAACCCTATTTATGTAAAGCTGAAAATATTAATTTCTTTGTCAGTGGGTTTGGGGCTTGTCACCAAAGGTTGACAGAGCTATTTCCAACCACATTTACACATAACTGTTAGTTTATTGACTCACCTTTAGAGACCAATGGTGTTCAGAGGACAAGTGTTGACAGATGTAGAAGTAATGACAGGTTTTTGGATTCCCTGATATCAGCTGGATACCACAAAAGTTGATTCTAGTTTAGCAACTACATTCTGCATGATGTAAATATCACCCTGCAGTTTTCCACAGCTCTGAGCAGATTTGTAGCACTGCTGACGAGGGGCCGTACTCTACTCATCACCTCACTCTCTGTCACCTCATCGAGTCATAGCGCCATACAGCGTGGAAACAGGTCCCTCGGCCCAACTTGCCCACACCGACCAACATGCCCCATCTACACTAGTCCCACCTGCCTGCATTTGGCCCATATCCCTCTAAACCAGTCCTCTCCGTGTATGTCTAATTGTTGTTTGTATGGAGTTTGTACGTTCTCTCTGTGACCGTATGGGTTTTCTCCAGGTGCTCCAGTTCTCTCCCACATCCCAAAGACGTGCAGGTTTGTAGGTTAATTGGCTTCTGTAAATTGTCCCTGGTTTGTAGGATATAACTAGTCTACTGGTGATCATTGGTCGGCACGGACTCGATGAGCCGAAGAGCCTGTTTCCCCACTGTTAAATATAATGTTCTTTAACACCAGTAATTTCTCTGTTCCTCAGGGCCCTACTATTTCAAGGATATTATTTATCTCCTGTTGCTAAGACAACGACAATGTATTGGATTAATTTCCTTCTTCTGTTCTGCCTGTTCTGTCATTTTACTTCTGCCAGTCCTTTCCTACCTACCTACAGAAAGCTTTTGCAATCTGTCTGCCTTTTGCTGGTCTGCCATCATTTTATTTTCTCCCTCTTTTGAAGTTACTTCATCATCTCTATTCTCCGGCATGCTCTTCTTTCCCTTGCATTGTGAGATGTCATTATGTTTAATCGACTGTTCCAATCTACTTTAGCCAATCTACAGACTTTTCATTGTTCAGAATTAAATCCCTAGTTTTGTGCAGATGATAAATTTGCCGGTATTCCAGTCACTCGTTCCCACAGGCTCATTGTATCAGTGTTGTTAATTAATCCTGCCATATTGCAGAATACTAATGTGAAAAAGCTGTCAATTCTAATTGGTTCCTCAATGGTAATCCACACAATACTGCAGATTTGGTTTACCTCATTAACGTGAAGATTTATATTTGCTCATGATTTCTGTATGCTCTCTTGTAAGTACCCCTGGTTTCCATAATTTTATCATGACTAATATTACAATCATAGGTAGACAAAAATGTTGGAGGAACTCAGCGGGTGAGGCAGCATCCATGGAGTGAAGAAATAGGTGACGTTTCAGGTCGAGACCCTTCTTCAGACCCAAAACGTCACCTACTCCTTCGCTCCATAGATGCTGTTTAAGAAGGAACTGCAGATGCTGGAAAATCGAAGGTAGACAAAAGTGCTGGAGAAACTCAGCGGGTGCAGCAGCATCTATGGAGCGAAGGAAATAGGCAACATTTCGGGCCGAAACCCTTCTTCAGACTGATCAGTCTGAAGGAGGGTTTTGGCCCGAAACGTTGCCTATTTCCTTCGCTCCATAGATGCTGCTGCACCCGCTGGGTTTCTCCTGCACTTTTGTCTACCTCCATAGATGCTGCCTCACCCGCTGAGTTTCTCCAGCGTTTTTGCCTACCTTCGATTTTTCCAGCATCTGCAGTTCTTTGTTAAACAATATTACAATCATTGTTAGGATACCCATAAACTACCCCCATCAATGCTTCTTGTCCCTGTGGTTTCTTAACCTCAGCTCAAATTATTCTATGCACATTTACATTTCTATGAGGGATGGTTGTATTGGCTTGGCTTGCTTCGACTGAAGTTACGATTTGAGATCCTCATGGTGTTGACAGAATGCAGCTCATGGAAAGAATTGGAGAATTTAGAACTAGCGATTCAATGAGTTGTCCATTTAGCTCCGAGATGGGACAATTCTATTTGGTTTTCAGAAGCTCATGAACCTTTGGAACCTTTGGAACTATTAGAACCTTTGGAACCTTTGCAACCTCATAAGGTGGTGAAAATAGACCCATTGAATAGTTTTAAGGTAGAGGTAGAGTGATTCCTGATTACTGTGGCTAAATGGAATTGGATCAGCTACAATTCTATTAATTAGTGGAGCTGGCGTTAAGGGCTGAATGCCTATTCTTGTCCCAATGCTCACATATCCATGTAACCTTTCTCCCATCTGCCTTCATCCCATTCTTTTCTGTCAGAACTATGAGGATTCTTTAATTCTATCTGTCCCTTCTAAATGTCAGATTACTTAGCGACCAACCTTGGTCACCTTGAATCTATTTCTCCGTTACAGATGTTCAATGAACCCCCATGTATTTTAATCAGTGCTATGAATTCATCGACTTTGTTGCATTTAGATATTGTCCCTGTCTAAGCATTGTCACAATATGCCACATAATCTTTGTTAAACTCAATATCCTTTCCTGGGACAGGTTATTTTTTAAAAATCCAAATAGCTTCTGTGCTCTCCAGCTTTGATCTTCCATGTGCTATTGTAACATTCTGACGCTTCTAAATCCACCTACCTTTTCTGCCATTGCAGTCATTTAAGCAGCTCTGTGCCGGCCTAATACGTGAATCCCAGCAAAAAATAACTGAAACCTTTCTCAATTGGATCCGTGCTTAAGGAATTCAGTTAATTACATCCATATTTGCATCAATTTAGTTTTACTTTTCAATTACTGAACCTATCATGTGCATCCTATGTCTTGAATGGAGCCTAAAATAGTTAAATAGTCAAGAGAGCGATGATGAAGTCCTGATGCAGGGTCTCGACATTGACTATCCCTTTCCTCAGATGCTGTCTGACCCCTTGAATTTCTCCAGCAAAGCATGTTCTTGCTTCATTCTCAGTTCCTCAGCTCATGAGCATCCAGCAATGGGAACAGTTTCTCTGTATCTTCTCTATCTATTCTTCATGATGTTAAAATCCACCAGTCACACCTCCTCACAAACTCCTCTACTCCAAGGAGAACAACCCCAGCATCTCAATCTCTGGCCACGTAACTAAACTTCCTCAACCTCGGAATCATTTTGGTGGATGACTTCTCTCCAAAGCCTTTACACCTTTCCTAAAGTATGATGCCTGGAACTCGACGCAATACTTCATTTGTGGCGGAGACAATATTTTTTACAAATTCATTGTGATTTTTCAACTAAAAATAGAAAGTGCCGGAATTACTTGGCAGATTAGAAAGAGGTGCATAAAGTTTCAGGTTGAAGACACTTTCTCAGAGTAGGTAATGAGTTATAAAAAGGTAATGAGTTATAAATCGCAAAGATGTTGGTGGATAGGACAACGGGACCTATATCAGAGTCATGGTTGCTGTGGAGTTTAGATCAGGTTTTATCATATCCTATCATAGTCGGAGAGGTTGACATAAATATGAGAGTGGCCTTTGAGGGCAGCACGGTGGCATAGTTGGTAGAGCTGCTGCCTCCCAGCACCAGAGATCTGCGTTCGATCCTCCCCACTGGTGCTGTTCTGTTTGGACACCACATTCTCCTTGTAACCGTGTGAGTTGATACGTGGGTTTGTGGGACAATTGGCCTCTGTGACTCGCCCCAAGTGTGTAGGGAGTGGACACGAAAGTGGGATAACATAGCTCTTGGTGGGCTGAAGGGCTGTTTCCCTGCTGTACCTCTCAATCAATCAATTCAATCAAAGTCTACATTGGTAACAAAATGTGGGCAGTTAGAGAGTGAGCACACAGACATGCAATGCCAGGCTGTGTGATGTAGCCGACAGGACAGGCTAATTCAGGAAGGAGCATCTTAGCCATATTTTAGCAGGTAGATGACGTGAAATGGCATGTTTCATTTTCACCGCGGCTTCCTTGCTCTTGTACTCCATGCTTCCTTTAAAAAGCCCAGGATCCTGTTTGCCTTATAACCGCTTTCTCAAGCCCACCATGAATTCCAAAAGGCTGCGCACATCTATCCAACATCCTTCTGCTCGCTGACCCCCTTTAGGCTTGCCACTTGTCATTCTTCCACTAAATTGTGACACTTCACATTACTCAGCATTAAATTTCAATTGCCTCCTACCTGCCCAACCATATGCCTGTCCATGCCTTCTTGAAGTCCATCATTGTCCTCCTTACCATTCGCAACAACTCCAAGGTTCGTTTCCTCTTCAACTACAGATATTGTGTAATTTACACCCACGTCTAAGTCATTAATTTATATTAAGGGATGCTATGGCCTCAGTACCTTCTCCTGGGGAACTCCACTGTGCACTTTCCACCTGTCCGAGAAATGATCTTCTGTTTCTCGATACTTTTCAATTTTTTAACCATACTGTTGCCGTCCGTTTTGTATCGTGGCCTTCAATTTTGAAGATTGGCACTTTATCAAATGCCTTTTTGAAGTCCATATATACCTCATCAACCTCACCTCCTTCATCAGCCCCTCTCCACTATTCAGTGAGAAAGCTCTATTGTTGGTTCGACAACCACCTAACCTTGCCTTTCCACAAGTCCATACTCTAATCAATCTACACTTCTCCAAGTTGTTTCTACTCCTGTCCTTGCATCTAGAATTTCCCAACACCTGGTTTAAAACTGTCTGGCCCGTATTTACTAGATTTGCCCCACGCCCTATTTTGAACAAGGGTACAGGTATTACATTTACAGTTTTCCAACCTCAGATGCAATTCCTGAACCTGGAGATGTTTGAAAGACTGTTGCCAAGGTCTCTGTAATTTTCTCCCTTCCCTCAGGAGCTCAGATGGACCCCAACTAGGTCTAGTGATTTTTCCACTTTCAGCACAGTTAACATTTCTATTACATCCTTTTTTTTTTAACCTAAGTTTTTTAACCTAAGTTTTAATCTCATCTTTCTTGTCAAAAGCTCATATGGTCAAGTGATAGGAGCAGAATTAGGCAATTCGGCCCACCAAGCCTACTCTGCCATTCCATCATGGCTAATCTATCTTTTCCTCCTAAGACCACTCTTCTGCCTTCTCCCCATAACCCTTGACACCCGTCACAGAACCTTCTCCGAGATGCCAACAGTCCCTCCCTGTAAAAGACACCTAAAACGGGATGGTGTTCTCTGGTTTAGTCTCACGGATACCCCTACGGATTGCCTTTTGCATCCTCATATCCTGTGAACAACCTGTGAACAAGCTGAGAGCCCCATTTTTCATTGACAATGCCTCTTTTGTTTATGGGAAGATATTCCCTGCCCCTCGAAAAGATGCCTGTCGCGCAAAGTAAGTATTGCAGAACATTCGAGTCGGGCAGCTACCGTTGGTCTATAAATTGTTGTTGTCTCTTTTGTAGATTCTGCAAATGTGATCACCACGGACTGAGGTAAAGGGCAGGTAACTGTGCCTGTGGACAAGATCCTGAGCGGAAATGGGCACTCGAATTGCTGGCTGAAGGAGGCAATTGACTGAATTCTACTGTATCAGGCGATAGGTTATTTAACAACACTGGCAGTGTTGATTTCTGCACAAGTGAATGCGACGTTTTTCTGCGTAGCTTTTTGAAAGCATCTTTCTCCTCTCCATCTCCCACTCTTCACCTTTCCCATTAGTGTGTATACCAGGCTGAGCTTGCTATGGATTCAATTTCTCAGTTGAGGGGGGCTGTGTTGTTGCTGGCAGAGCTAGCTTTCTTGCCCATTGCTAATTGTCCGTGAGAGCAGTGGTTGTTGTATCGCCACCTTGAACTGCTGTGGTGCCTGTAAAGAACAGCCTCTCACAGGGCCATGATGTAGGGGGTTGCAGGAATTACCCAGTGTTGCTGAAAATTGTTTCGCAGGTTACAAACTCTTCCCTATCATGAAAGAAAATAATTTGAATGAAGCACTTGCTGCCTCCTTGCCCAGAGGAGCCCTAACTGAATGCAGGGATAGAAAGAACTGCATTTAGAAAAACCTTTTTATGATTTTTGGGTTGTTCAAAAGCACTTTCACCAATTAACTATCAACCCCTCTCCCCTGACTCTCAGTCTGAAGAAGGGTCTCGACCCGAAACGTCACATATTCCTTCTCTCCAGAGATGCTGCCTGTCCCACTGAGTTACTCCAGCATTTTGGATCTATCTTCAGTGTAAACCAGCATCTACAGTTCCTTCCTACACAACTATCTTTGGAGCGCGGCCACTGTTGTAACGGAAATGCCGCATTAGCTTGTCTCCGTGTGGTGTCGCAGGCAGCACTGAAGTGATAACAGATAAATAAATAATATGCCTTTTTTATGATCAGCTGGAAAGCAAGTACTAGCCATAACCTCAGGGATGAGTGCTGTTGGATCTTTACCACCACCTGTTGGGGGATTCAGTTTGAACTTTTCATGTACAGGAGGCTGGAGTTGTTTAACTTTGGAACTTGGTTGTCTAATAACAATTCAATTAAGAAAGTTGAATGCCTCTTTTGCCATGTTGGTGTTAAGAACTGCCGATGCTGCACTCAGGTGCCATCCTCGTTCCACTCTTATCTCTGCCACTTGTTCCTTCACAAGTTCACAAGTGATAGGAGTAGAATTAGGCCATTCGGCCCATCTAGTCTACTCCACCATTCAATCATGGCTGATCTCTGCCTCCTAATCCCATTTTCCTGCCTTCTGCCCATAACCCTTGACACCCGTTTTAATCAAGAATTTGTCTATCTCTGCCTTAAAAATAACCACTGACTTGGCCTCCACAGCCCTCTCTGGCAATGAGTTCCACTCATTAACCACCCTCTGACTAAAGAAGTTCCTCCTCACCTCCATTCTAAAAGAGCTCCCTTTAATTCTGAGGCTATGACCTCTGGTCCCAGACTCTCCCACCAGTGAGTCTGATCTCCCCATCCACTCCATGCCTTTCATTATTCTGTAAGTTTCCATGAGGTTCCCCCTCAACATTCTAAACTCCAGCGAGTACAGGCCCGGTGCTGTCAAATGCTCATCATATGCTAACCCACACATTCCTGGAATAATTCTTGTAAATCTCTTCTGAACCCTCTCCAGAACCAACACATCCTTCCTCAGATATGGGGCCCAAATTTGCTCACAGTAGTCCTAATGCTGCCTGACCAGCACCCTATAGCATGTGTCTGGACTTTGAGTAGCAGCATGTTATTTGACCACAGTGAGCATCGTGGCAAAAACTGCACTTTCCGCATTGCCCCAGGACCAAAGACTTTCTCTTTCCCAGTAACGTTGCTGGATAATACGGTTATCTTTACCATCTTCCCTCATAATGTAATAAACCAAACTAAAAAACGACTGCAGTTCTATGGTAATCCCACCTAAAATGGCAGCTGGTAATGGACAAATAATGAAATAAAAAAGCAAAGTTTAGTTTGGTTTCAATATGACATGGAAACAGGCCCATCTACCACTATGTTATCCCAGTTTAGCATCCTGCACCCTAGGAGCAATTTGCAGAAGCCTATTAACCTAAAAACCTGCACGTCTTTGAAGTGTGGGAGGAAACCGGAGCACCCGGAGAAAACCCACGCAGGTCACAGGTTGGACGGACAAACCCAGTGACAGTGTGCGCTCCTGGAGCCATTTAATCTAGTTCAGTCAAATCTACACCAACAACGCATTCAACATGGGGCGCAGTCATCGTGACTTCAGGGAGATAATTTATCCTTTGTGTCAGCGAGTAGGAATTTTTATTTATTTCATCCTGACAAGTTAAACTGTGAATCTTTGTCAGAATTTTCTTTTGTCGTGAGATTTACTTTTATAATGATTCATTTGGAGTGAAAATCAATCGTGTTCTATTTCCACTGACGCTCCTTATTTATGTTGTGTTAATATTCAGACCATTGTTGGAATCCACATACAATACAACTGCCAACAAGTTTGACGAACAGCGTTGGGAATGTATATGCAGACAAAGGAAAGGGAAATCCGGAAATATTCTTATCAGGAATGTGGATGGGGAAACTTGTTGGTACAAACTGTTTAAACTTGACTTTGGTGGCCCAGGACAAGCTTGGATTGGTACGTTTCCCGTCTCCTTTCTCTTCCTGGCTGTGTTTGTTTTGGTCACTTCAAGCCTGGTCTCCGAGTGGAACTATCAGTGATTGAAAATTGAGTGGAATTAGTTTGCTGAGAGAGTGTGATGGGCAGAGAGAGTGGCCATTTTACTCCGTGTACGATCTGCGCTCAACTTGACCTGTGTGTCTGGTATGAACAGTTTAGTTTAGAGATACAGCATGGTAATAGTTCCTTCGGCCCACCAACCAACAATCCCCATACACTAGCACTATCCTAGACAAGTGGGGACAATTCACAATTTTACTGAAGCCAATTAACCTGCAAGCCAACACACAAAGAAAACCCACGCGGTCACAGGGAGAATGTACAAACTCCGTACAGACGGTCAGGATCAAACCCGGGTCTCTGGCGCTGTAAGGCAGCAACTCTGCCCTGTGAATACTAAAAGTTCAGAAATGTTGACAGTAGTAATTATGCACAGACATTTTCCATAAAACACATTTTTCACAAAACAAAACATACTCTTTTAATGGTCAGAAACGTTTCCTGAATGCACCATGAGATGTTGCACATTGTAGGTAAAGTAATTTTGCAATGGTGGTGCAGTGGGTAGTGCTACTAGCCGCTGTAACCTAGCAGCACCAGGAACCTGGGTTCGATCCAGACCTCCAGTGGAGTCTTCTGCCTCTCCTCATCACTGGGCTCTCTGGTTTCTCTTCACCTCCCAGCGATGTACAGGCTGGTGGGTTACTTGGCCACTGTCAGTTATCCCTGGTGTAGATAGGTGGTTAGGCGAATCAGGAGAGAACTGATAAGTCGCGTGATAGAGAATAGCTTCCTGCAGAATAATTGGGAGAATCGGACTAATGGGATTGTTCTGGAAAATGGCATAGACTCAATGGGCTGAATGGCCTCCTCCTATACAGGAAACAATTATGAGAACTCTGAGACCAGGATTGTAAAGATTTTCACAGGAAAGGAACAAACAAACTTGGCAAAGGATTCTGTGACTTTATTCCCACTGTAAGCGGAATGCAATCAGATTTACAACATCTTTGTATGTAAGAATGTACACTTTCATAAGTTGTATATGTGAATGTTATTAATATTCAATATATGAATATGTACCTATAAATACAATGACTGTAGAAAACATATATATGCTTAATGTACAATGGTCTGTGCAATATATATGAGGTGTGTGCAGATGAACACACATAGTAAGCTAATATGTATTAAAGTGAATTTACTGAAAGAAGACTTTTACAATGTGTATGCCGTCCTGCATAGTAGTTGGAGAATTATTCATTGTTAGTTGGTCTTCAATTATATTTGGGAAATGTACTAAAATGATCAAACCATACAAGACAAACTTGGAATTAATTTTGCCTTTATATACCCCGTGACATTGCAGAATCTCCTCACTACCTATCAGTGCCTAGGCACCTAATTTTAAACCTGATACCTATACATTGGCTGCCATTGTAAGTTTAGTTTGGAGATATAGCGTGGAAACGGGTCCTTCAGCCCACTGAGTCCGCACCCACCAGCGATCCCGTACACTAACACACCAGGGACAATTTATAATCTTTACTGAAGCCTATTCACATTGTGTCTTTTGATTTTTTGTCTTTGGAGCGATTTCTGTCTTTAATTTGTGTATTGGTGATGTCCTTATTATTTATTTTTCTCCGACTATATGTTTTTTTCTCTTCTGTTAATTTCTGTAAGGTGTCCTTGAGACTTTGAAAGGCGCCTGAAAATAAAATGTATTATTATTATTATTATTATTATTATCCTACTAACCAGTATGTCTTTGGAGTGTTGGAGGAAACCGGAGCACCATGGGAAAATCCACACGGTCAAAGAGAGAACGTACAAATTCTGTTCAGAGTAGTCAGGATGGCACCCGGGTCTCTGGCGCTATAGGCAGCAACTCTACCGCTGCGTTACGGTACCGCTGTGAACAAATTTAAAATTCCTGTTCTTATTTTCAGATCTTTCTTTGGACTTGCTTCTTCCCTAGGTATATAATCGCCACTAAACTGATACCTCTCCAATGCTCCTTCACTTGGTTCAGTTTAATTTGGAAACAGGCCCTTTGGCCCAGGGTGTGCACTCCAATCATCGATCACCCAAACATGTTCTATATTCTGCACAGTAGGGGTAATTTACAGAAGCCAATTAACCTACAGAGCTGCACGTCTTTGGAACGTAGGAGGAAACCAGAGCACTCGGAGAAAACCCACGCGGTCACAGGGAGAACATGCAAACTCCACCCAAAGAGCACCCATCGTCAGATTTGAACCCGTGTCCCGGGTGCTGTGAGGTAGCAGCTCTACCGCTATGACACTTCTAGCCTTGTGATTATTCCAAATTACTTCACTTCACCAATGGCAGCTTTGGCTTCCAAATGCACACTCTGGAATTCCCTCCCTAAACCTCTCTGGCTTTCCATCTCTCCTCCTTTAAAGTCCTCCATGTAACGCGCCTCATATAGGTGAAAGAAGGAACTGCAGAACGGCAGATGCACAAAATGCTGGAGTTACTCAGCGGGTCAGGCAGCATCTCTGGAGAAAAGGAATAGGTGACGTTTCGTGTCGAGACCCTTCATCAGACTTTCATTCTTCATCTTTCATTCATTCTGTTGAAGGGTCTCGACCCAAATACCTATACTCCAGAGATGCTGCCTGGCCCGCTGAGTAACTCCAGCATTTTGGGTCTATCTTCACTGTCAAACTTACTGATCATTTTCACGGATTGAGATTCAACTTTGATGGCAGCATCCAAAGTTGATGCAAACAGAGTGAAACTCAAGATGTAACCATACTGCCTGGACCTTATTAATACCGAGTATACTCAACAACTGGGAGGAAAGAGATGAATAAGAAGCCTTGATGTTTTGATTACATGGAACATTGCAGGGAATGCTGTTAATACACATTTAATAAAGATAACTATGCCGATATGTATTTTATGTCACAAAGCCTCAACAAAATAGCAGGCCATTCAATTCTCAGACCTCCTCCATGTCTGATCTGTGAAACACCATCCCAGCTCACTCAACTTCTAACTACTATCCTCAACCAGCAGTTTCAGTTTATTGTCACGTGTACCGAGGTACAGTGAAAAGCTTTTGTTGCCTACTAACCAGTCAGCGGAAAGACAATCGAGCATGGTTGTCAAACATGGTTACAATCGAGCCATTCGCAGTGTACAGATACATACTAATGGAATAACGTTTGGTACAAGATAAAGCCAGTAAAGTCCGATCAATGATAGTCTGAGGAACGTCCAGCAAAGCTCCATGGCTCTCGATCCGGCAATCCCTTCCCTATGGGAAGTGGAATACCACCAACCTTTCTTTGCAGAAATTCTTCCCTGTTCACTGTTGAATGGTTTAGTTTTGGTCTGGTCTCGCCCGCAGGGTATATCAGTCTCCATTATCCATTAATCATGTTGAAAACACTGACTGACCCGCTAATCTTCTTTTTCACAGGGATACAATCTAGATGGATGTAACATTAGCATAATTTAACTCATAAAGATGTAAATTAGAGTGGCACAGGGAAACACAGCCCCCTGAGACTGTTCCAACATTTAAAAGATCATAGCTGATCTGATTGTAACCCCAACTCCACATGTTTTAGCTACCACGGTAAACTCTCGTTCCCTTGCTTAGTAAGGATCTATCTCTGGTTAAAAATAGTTTAGTAAACCTCCTCTGAACTTCTTCCAGTGTATTCATGTCCTTAAATAAGGAGACTAATACTGTACCCAGTCCTCCAAGCCACTTATAACTGGAGCACAATCTCCCTACTTTTGTATTCAATTCCCCTAGCACTAAACAATGGCAATATATTAGCATTTCCTAATTACCTGCATTCGAGCCTTATGTGAACCATGCACCAGCACACTCAAATCCTCTGCATCTCAGAGGTTTATATGACTCTCCCCACTCTCATAATATGCTTCATTTTTATTTTTTTGCCAAAATGGGTTAAGTGACATGTGTGGGTTATGGGTTATGTGGGGCTAACCTGGATTAGGAACTGCTCCAGTAGACCGAGCGCGTGGGGAGACCAGATTTTGGAAATGGTGCCAAAACAGTTATGGTATCTCCAGTGTAAATATGCAAAAAAGGATTTCATTGTGCAGTTGCACACATGACTGATGTAGCACATTTGAACCATTGAATTTTCCCACTCCATTTGCCAGATCTTTGGCCACACATTTAACCAGTCCACCATCCAAAAATAATGCAGAAGCTAGAAATCTGAAATAAAAACAGAAAATGATGGAAACATCAACAGGCTGGGCAGCCTCTGGAGCGAGCGAAACCGAGTTGTGGACAGTGAAGAAAGTTGCCAAATGATTCATCGGGATCTGGAGCAGCTGGGAATGTGGGCGGAGAAATGGCAGATGGGGTTTAATCTGAACAAGTGTGAGGTTTTGCTCTTTGGGAGTACAAATGTAAGGGGAAAGTATACTATATGTGGCAGAACGCTTCAGAGCATCGATGTACGAAGGGATCTTGGAGTGCATGTCCACAGCTCCATGAAAGTGACAACACAAATTGATAGGGTGGTAAACAAAGCATATAGCATGCTAGTCATCAGTAGAGGGATTGAGTAGAAGAGCAGGAGACTCATTTTGCAGCTTTATAAAAGTTTGGTTGGGCCACATTTGGCGTTCTGGGTCCCATTACAGGAAGGATGTGGAGGCTTTGGAGAGGGTGCAGAAGAGGTTTACCGGAATGCTACCTGGATTAGACGGTTTAAACTGTGAGGAATTAGACAAACTCTGATTGCTTTCTTTGGAGCATCGATGGTTGAGGGGAGATCTGATAGAAGTATATAAAATTATGGGAGGCATAGATAAGGTTGACAATCAGAACCAAAGATCCTATAGCAGAGCAAGATAGGCCACTCCTTCTGAATGCAATGGGCTGACGTGTAGTACGCAACGGAGCGGAACGTGGGCCTTTTTTCCATCAATTTCAGTAACCCGACCCGACCCGACTCGCAGTGTGATCAACGTTGCGGGGGAACAGTTTATGTTAATAAATTATAATTCTGAAAATGAGGAGAAGATTTTTAATCAAATAACTTTTATTTTTACGAGGATGTTTCCGTAACCGGCTTCCGTCTCCGCACTAGCTATCTTTGCTCCGCTATGGGATCTTTGGTCTGGAGACAGAAGCCGGTTACGGAAATGGGGTAGAAAATTACCCATGAATCTGCCCATGACCGTACTACGCCTTTTTCGTCGAGTGATCTATCTTGCTCGCTATAGGATCTTTGATCAGAACCTTTATCCCAGAGTGGAAATGTCAAATACTGAGGTGTAAGGTCAGAGGTGGAAATTTTAAAGGAAATGTGCAGGGCAAGTTTTTTACACAGAGTGGTGGGTGCCTGCAACCCACGGCCAGAGCTGGTGCTGGAAGCAGAAAGGATAGTGGCATTTACGAGGCTTTTGGATCAGATGCAGGATTAGTTTAACCTGATATTATGTTCAGCACAGGCATTGCGGGCTGAAGGGTCTGTTCCAGTTCTGTATCGTTCTATGTTGAACTTGGTTTGTTTTCTCAGGAGTGTTGGAGGCTGAGGGGCAAGGTGATAGAGGCTTATTATATTACGAGAGGTATAGATAGAGCAGGCAGTCAGAGTTGTCTTCCCTGAGTGGAAAAGTCCAACACTAGAGGGCACGGCTTCAGGGTGTAAGGGGGAACGTTTAAAGGAGATGTGTGAGGCAAGGTTTTTTTCACACCGAGGTACGTGATGCCAGGGTGGTGGCGGAAGCAGATTCCATTACAATGTTAAAGAGGCATTTAGACAACCCTGGAGACAGGCAAGAAATGTGCAGTATAGATCACGTGCCGACTAATTGCGATTCATTTTGATCGGCATCCTGGATGGCACAGATGCCACGGGCTGAAGGGCCTGTTCATGCGGTGAAATGTTCGATGAGCTACGAAATAGGCTGCCCCACCTAATTGCATTGTTCTATGTTGTAGGCAACAATGCATTCATCCAAATTGCTATAGAATGCCGCATTTTATGAGACTTGTTCATAAGACTTGTTATTCGTGAGACTTGTTGGTTCTTGTTTCTTTTGCGATGGGTCGGTATGTTTTTCTGGCACAGATTGGATGGTATATTATTCTGAGTGAGAATGCACTGATGTCGGCTCAATGTTGACCTTTAATGGAAACCAACATCTGACAAGTTTTTTCTCATTGCTGCTGAGTATTGTTGCGATAGTTTCAATTTGTTGTCTATCAGCACTTCTGAATCTCTTTCATTTTCCATGCATATTATTTTATTTCAATCAAATTAAGAGTCTATTCCTGGATCCTTTGTTCCAGTGAGATCCACTTAGCATTTCTGTGCAATGAATTTCTGCAAACCCCAGAGGCAGCTTTGACAGCCCAGTCTTCTGACAGGCTCGTAATAAGAATTAAGAAGTGTTTCTGTCCAAATCAAGTCTCTTGTTTGTGAGTAACTGAAATGCTCGATTTGGTGCCAGCGTTTTAACCATGAAGACTGTGTGTCGTCCTTAAAGGAATCCTTAAAATCATTGATCTTACCTTCAGTGGTAAAATACATCGCCGCCCTGTAAATACGATGAATAGACCATCATACAACCATGGCCCAAGGTGCTTTACAGAGTCATAGAGTGATACAGTGTGGAAACAGGCCCTTTGGCCCAACTTGTCCACACTGGCCAACAATGTCTCGGCTCACTAGTCCCACCTGCCTGTGCTTGGTCCATATCCCTCCAAACCTGTCCTATCCATGTACCTGTCTAGCTGTTTCTTAAACGTTGGGATAGTCCCAGCCTCAACCACCTCCTCCGGCAGCTTGTTCCATACACCCACCACCCTTTGTGTGAAAAAGTTACCTCTCAGATTCCTGTTAAATCTTTTCCCCTTCACCTTGAACCTATGTCCTCTGGTCCTCGATTCCCCTACTCTGGGCAAGAGACTAATGTTGCACTTTCCAAGTGTAGCCAGTGTTGTAAAATAACTGGGAAATACATTTGCAGTTATCTGGAAGCACTTTATTGGAACAGTGTTGTGGTCTTTTACATTGATCTCAGAGAGTAGATTAATAGCTTAATAATTTATTCAAGGGCCAACAACTCCAGTATTGCACTACAATTGATTTAGTGCTTTGGTAGCTGAGGCCAGGATTGGATCCGTAAACCTCCACTCTTTGATGTGAGAGAGTCATCACTGAGTCTGGGCTGGTGGGATGTAATTCTCCAAGGCACTCTCCAAATTGGTCTGATGAGAGTGAGACTGGACTTGCTCTTCTGCACCTCCCACTGGATGGTTTCTGAATGGAATTCAGAAAATGGCAGTGCAAGGCGCTAGGCTTTTCCCTCTAACTTAGCTAGGGGTGCATCAGCAAACCAAGTCTTAAAAATAATCTTCAAATATCTCCTTGAGCACAAAGAATGGTTAAATCCCATTCATTTTCCATGTTGTTTAGCTTCAACTTTGACTCTAATACAGGTCCAATTACACCTCAGTTAATGGCCAATGTTTTCCTTACTTGTTTCCAAATAAGGCCAGTGATTGAGCACTGTTCTTGCCCATTTATGGTGGACTTGAAGGGTGGGACGGGTTGGGATGGAAGGCATTTTGTGGTGGAAACTGCCCAGCAAGCACATTGATCCTGCCTGAGGAAAGCAAAAATAGAAACCTTAGGGTGGGTGTAAACATTCAAAGAAGAGGAAGAGAGATAATAGAGGGCTATTACTAGGTTATTTGAACAACATTGTTGGCAAAATACTGGAGTCCATTATTGAAGAAATTATAACATGGGGGAAAAGCGAAGTAATCGTTGTCAGAACTGAGAAATAGAAAAAAACAAGTTATGTTTCAGTTGGGAGGAGGTGAGGTGGAGGATAGGTAGAGCTGTGGGAATATGGCACTGCATCTAGCAGTTAGAAGCCCATTACGCTTGTATGTTTGTGTTATATGTTACTAATAATAAGGCTCGGGGGCATGTCCAACAAGCCAGACTATGCTAATAGACAGGAAAACCGAGCCAAATTGATGGCGTTAGAAATGCTAGTTCCGATGCAGAAAGAAAGAATAAGTTATCTAAAGTTGGACAATTCAGAGTGAGTCCTGCAGGCTGCAGTGTGCCAAGGGTGGAAGATGCAGTGCTGTTCATTGCATTCGTCACTGTTAATAATATTTATGTTTGTTGCTCTTCGCCTCTATGTGTTCTTGTAGAAGCTCGTACAAAATTTGAATATTTCTTTCTAGAGAAGCTCATAGCCTGTTTGCTCACTCTCCGTCAGTTTGTTAAAGCCTGATGTCTCCCAATTCGCAGGCTTGCCTCTGCTTTCTGCATTTTTTGTGCTTATAAAATTTAGTTTTGTTTATTGTCACGTGTACCGAGGTACAGTGAAAAGCTTTTGTTGCGTGCTAACCAGTCAGCAGAAAGACAATACATGATTACAATCGATCCATTTACAGTGTATAGATACATGGTGAGGGAACGATGTTTAGTGCAATGTAAAGCCAGCAGAGTCCGATCAAGGATAGTCCAAGGGTCATCAAAGAGGTAGATAGCAGTTCAGGACTGCTCCCTGGTTGTGGTAGGATGATTCAGTTGCTGGGAAGAAACTGTCCCTGAATCTGGTGGTGTGCGTTTTCACACTTCCATACCTTTTTGTCTGATGGGAGAGGGGAGAAGGGGGAGTGGCCAGGGTGCTGCAGCACGACCTCCTTCTTGCTCGTGCCTTACATCTGCCATCTTTTGCCTGGTGCCCTTTATGAAAAACACCTTGGTTCATCTCGATTGACTCACCAACCCTTTAACTTAGCACCGGTCATCAGGTTGGGAGGAAGAGATTGGCCTGCTATTCCCCAGTAAAACTCTTAAGACTACTGCCTTTCAATGGCCATGTGGTAATTTATCCTGATGATCCCAGAATACATTCCGTTGTTGTAAAATCTCTTTTTTATAGAATACTCCTTTGGCAGTTTTACATATTGACTGGTAATAGATTTTTTTCCTGCTGATTCTGCAGTCCTTGTAGCGTATGTAGGTCAGCCAGTGTCCTACTGATTCTATAAATAACCTTCAGTAATAATTAATTGATGCATTAATATTTTAGCATTTATTACTACGGGTTCTATTTGTGTTGCCGAGGTTTATTTTCTTCGAAGGTTAATCAATCATTTGATTCATAGAGCACACAAACCAGTAAGCCAGCTTTACTGTTGTTATTTGAAGTTATTCTCGTCCACGATTCTCGCCTACTGTAGCACCATCCACCATCAACGGAAGAAAACCCCATTATTCTATATTTTCTCAGGTCGAATAGAACTCTGATCCTATGGTGGGATAAGGGATAATCATTTGACGACCAGAAAGGGTTAATGAAAAGAAAATAATAAAACTTACATTTATAGAGCACGGTTCCCCATTCAAAATGCACCAACATATTTCCAAGGCGATGAAATCTCATCAGGATGTAATCATCATTGTAACAGGGAAACATAGAAGGCAGATTCTATAAATAGCGACGTAATAATGGGCAGATCGTGGTGTAGAATGGAGGTAAATATTGGTCAGGGCGCTGGGGAAATCTCCCCATTGGCTATAGGGAATCATTTGCAATTCCTGAGGGGGGGGGGGGTCCTTTGCACTGCCCCTTGGAGCCAGCGGAATGAAGCCAGGTGGTATTGGCACTGACTGTGATGGGCACAACCTTAGATCTGAGTCTCTTGATAAAGCAACTCATTCACTGCAGGGACCAACGCTTCCTATGGCTTACAGAGCCCAGCTTGTGTTAGTGAAGGCATGATTCTGGGGCATTGATAGTCCTACACACCTCATAAAAACGATTTTAACACCTTTACTTTTGAGCATAATTTAGACTTTAGACTTTAGACTTTAGATACAGAGTGGAAACAGGCCCTTTGGCCAATAGAGTCCACGCCGATCAGCAGTCACCCCGTACACGCGCACTATCCTAAACGCTGGGGACAATTTACAGTTTTTTATCCATGTGGTCACAGGGAGGATGTAGAAATTCCTACAGACAGCACCTGCAGTCAGGATCCAACCTGAGTCTCTGGAACCACCGTGCAGCCCAAAACTTCTTGTCACAGAATTTTCTTGTTGTATCTTCCTTAAGGATGATTTCTCACTGATGCTTTAAATTGATGGTACCCTAAATTACCTGGGATAATGAGGCTTCTGACTGTTTCCATCTGTAAGTATTTATTCATTCAAGGCCAACGTATATTGCTCAAAACATAGACACAAGGAACTGCAAATGTTGGAATCTTGCATAGAACTCGAAGTCCTGGAATAACTATGTGTCTATGTTTCAATAAGCCAGAATCCTTGGAATGAACAAAGAATGTCGAAACAAGGAACTGCAGTTGCTGGTTTACAAAAAAGACACAAAGTACTGGAGTAACTCAGCGAGTCAGGCAGCATTTCTGGAGGACATGGCTCAGTGACATTTCGGGTCGGGACCCTTCTTCGGATTCAAATCTAATTGCCCTTGAAGGGCTGTTTTGTTAGGCCAGTCAGAGGGTTTTTAACAACCAGCCATATTGTTGGACCTGAATTTACAAAAATCCAGAATAGGGAAGATTGTCAGCATTCCCGCCCGGGAGCCCAAAATAAGAACAGAATATGTTGGAAACACTCAAGTCGTCAACCAAAAACATCAATCCCATTTTTCCCTTCACGGATGCTGCCTGGCCTGCTGAGTGCTGGCAACATTTTTTGTTTTAATTTTAGATTCCCAGCATCTGCAACTTTTGTTAATTGGTGAACCAGATGCATTTCTATGAAGATGACACCATAATTACGAATAATTGTTTTGGAGTTCCTGGTTATCGAGAGGATTTAAAATCCCCGGCTGATCTTCCAATGTCTGGGACACTATGAAGATGACAGGGACACACACCAGGCTGAGACAGTAGTGGGGAGAGTTGCCCTGCCCTATTCAACAGTCAATCTCATTCATGGAGAGAGTCATAGAGAGTCATACAGAATGGAAACAGGCCCTTCGGCCCAACCTGCCCATGCTGACCAAGATGCTCCATCTGCTTCAGTCCCATTGTCCTAGTTTGGCCCAAAGCCCTAGAGTCAAAGAGCCACAGAGTCTTACAGCATGGAAACAGGCCCTTCGGCCCTTTGGCCCAACCTACCCACACCGGTCAACATGTCCCATCTACACTAGTTCCCCCTGCCTGCATTTGCCCATTATCCCTCTAAACCTGTCCTATCCATGTACCTGTCTAAATGTTTCTTTAACGTTGCGATAGTACCTGCCTCAACTACCTCCTCTGGTAGCTCGTTGCATACATCCACCATTCCTTGCTGTAGGGAGTGAGGGGAGCAGCAGGCTGGGTAAAGCAGCCCTGTGCTCCTCCTGCTGCCATGTGTGGTCTATGTGGAATGTGCTCTGTTCTGTCTGCCTTTGATCTTCATCACCCGGAAGTATCGGACATCTTCTGAGAACTTTATTGAGATATAAATAATATGCTTGACAAGAAAGTGATCCCAGAACAATGCACTGAGATGCAAGCTGCAAAGCTGAGCTTAAAGGGCAGCACAGATGTATTTCCTTGCACAGAGGGAGACGGAGCAGCAGGAAGAGTTTCAGACCAACTCACTGGACTCACAGAAGCCACTATCAGGAAGTCACATATGTATTTGCAGCCCAAATCTAGTGTTCCAGCTGGTTGTGTTTGCAGTGGTGCGGTGAAGCGGTGTAACATAAGGGTCATTCTCCAACATAGGGCAGCCTTTGGAGATACAAGAGACTGCAGGTGCTGGAATCCTGAGCAAAAGCAAACTCTTGCAGTAATTCACAGAGTCATAGTCATAGAACTGTATAGCATGGCCACAGGCCCTTCGTCCCACCTTGTCCATGCCGACCAAGTTGGCTTTCTCAGCTAGTCCCATTCACCTGCATTTGACCCATTTCCCTCTAAACCTTTCCTATCTAAAAATCTGCCTAAATGTCTTTAGAAAACACATTTTAAAAGTTGTAATTGTGTCCACTTCTTTAGCTTCCTCTGGCAGCCCATTCTAGATACAGACTAACCCCTCAGCGAAAAAGTTGCCCCTGTGGTCCCACTTAAGCATTAGGCCTATGCCCTGGGAAAAAGATTGTGAGCGATCACTTTATCCATGCCCCTCGTGATCTTGTACATCTCAATAAGGTCACCCCTCAGCCTCTCTCGGCCCAAAGAGAAAAAAAGCCCCAGTCTAATTCAGGGGGTCAGGTAGCCTCGTTGGAGGATGGTGATTTGGATCAGGACCCGTCTTCAGACCCAAACTAGCTTCTGCACCTCAGTGTCTAACCAGGACAGCATTGGTTACCCTTCCCCATGCAGCTCTTGCAGAGGTCCTGGTGAATCATCTTCGAGAACCAATGCAGTCCGTGTGCTGATGTTACACCCACACTGGGCTTCAGTGGAGCAAGAATGATGGAACCAGCAGCAGCTCAGCTGGTAGCAGTGGTGCAATGAGTTGAGCCACTGCCTCACAGCTCCAGAGTTCAACACTAATGAGCTTTGAGTTATGAGTTTGGAGTTTTGTTTATTGTCACGTGTACCGAGGTACAGCGAAAAGCGTTTGTTGTGTGCTAACTGGTCAGCGGAAAGACTATACATGATTACAATCGAGCCATCCACAGTGTACAGATACATGCTAAAGGGAATAATGTGAATAATGTTTAGTGCAAGATAAAGTACAGTAAAGTCCAATCAAAGATAGTCCAAGGGTCTTCAGTGAGGTAGATAGTAGCTTAGAATTGCTGTCTAGTTGTTAGTAAGATGGATCAGTTAATCTCTGTGGAGTTTGCATGTTCTTCCTGTGACTGGGTTTTCCCCTGGGTGTTCCGGTTTCCTCCACATTGTAAAGCTGTGTGGATTGGAAGGCTATTTGGCTGCTGTAAATTGCCCCTGGTGCGCAGGTGCACGGCAGAATCTGGGGGGAGTTGATGGGAAAGAGAGGAAGATTTAAAAAAAGCAGTTGTGTATTTGATGGTTGGTACAGTGTTGATGGGCCGAGGGGCCTGTTTCTGTGCTGAATAACCCTCGGACTGTAACCAATGTCAATGAATAGATAGTGTAGGAAGGAACTGCAGATGCTGGTTTAAACCGAAGATAGACACAAAAAGCTGGAGTAACTCAGCAGGACAGGAAGCATCTCTGGAGAGAAGGGACGGGTGACGTTTTGGGTCAAGACTTGACCCTCGAAGAACGGTCTCGACCCGAAATGTCACCCATTCCTTCTCTCCAGAGTTGCTGCCTGTCCCGCTGATTTGCTCCAGCTTCTTGTGTCTATCTAATGAATAGATGGTGTTTGACTACAAAAGTTGATTGAAGCTAATGCGACTGCTGCCTCGGTCTCTCCAGACGGTGGAGCTGGTGAATTTGGTCAGCGCAAACAAATAGATCCTTGGTTGGATGCTGCAAAGCATCTTGTGAATCGCACTCACCCCAGCTGTGTTGTGCCAGTGTGGACAGACCTGGGCTAACGGGCCTTGATATGGTAGTCAGTCTCCATGTCCTGAATCAATGGCACTGAGGCTTGGAAGCTGGTAAGAGCTGTCCCTGTGCAGGCAAATTGAGACCATTTCACTGCTCAGTTCCATTGCCCTGTACAGTTTAAATTGGTGGAGAGGCTTTGTGGTGTTTGGAGACATTCAGCACAGTACACGTGAGTTCAATATTTCCTCTTACACTCCCATCGGCTCCCCCACCCCACCCACTTATATTTGGTTGTTACTTACAGTGGCCAACAAAGCTACAGAGCAGCAGATAGTATGGATGTGCGAGGATGTTTATGGCTATGTTGCCCAGAATATCCATACTCAATCGTACTTTTCAGAGAATATTGCAATGGTGGTATCAAGATAATTGCAAGAAGAAAACCATTCATCCCATTGCATCAAATAATATGTACTGGTCAAATAATAACTATCCAAATAGCTACACCTTCCATATCCATCACCCTGTAGATCATGAATCTTCCAACGCTGTTTAAATGTGATAAGTGTTCCTGCCTACCCCACCTTTTCAGACAGATGTTCATTAATAAGTATCTCTCCTTCCCTGTTCTGACCTGAAACAGCTATTTCTCCACAGTTGCTGTTCAACGTGCTTCATGCACATAGTGCTTTTATTTCACATTTCTGGCATCAGCAAATTTCATTCATTTTCATTGATTAATGGTCAAAATTACTTTATATAAAAAAATGATGAATTCAAATTTAGTGATGTGCCCTTGCTGGAATCACACCAAAGATATGTTTCTTTAATTGCCAAGCTGAGGGTGATCTAAGTGCTGAGGGGCCTTGTGAATTCTGAGAAGTACCAGGCACCTTTATTAAACAGGCCCGAGAGTGCAATAGGCCCAGTGATGCAGCACACAGTGTAAGCAGATAACTAATGAAATCCATCAAACCACATTGCCCCCTCAGGAGCTGTTTCCTTCTAATAAAGCAAAAACATTCCATACACAAAGATCCAGTTCCTTGAAATAAAAAGCTTGGTGGTAAATGGTAGAAGGTCAATTTCCTTTGCGTTGGGGTAAATACAGTGAGGAGTAAGGAAGGGGGAGGGGAGTCTAGCGATATAGAAGCAATTACTACTGTGAGAGGGATGGTGTTCGAGGAGGATCAGGAACTAAACCGAATGGTTTGAAATGGTGGACAAGGAAGCCCCAATCACCTCCTTGGTGAGTATAATGGACACCATGATAATCGGCAGAGTCAGAAGAACAAAAGGTGTTGGCACATTCCAAAGACGTGCAGGTTTCTTGGCTAATTGTCTTCTGTAATTTTCCCTCGTGTGTAGCAAGTGGTTGCGAAAGCGGTCAAACATAGAACTCTGATGAACGGGTGATCCCATGGTCGGTGTGGACATGGTGGGCCGATGGACCACTTTCCACAGTTTCCATGCAGTAACTCTAAACTAAGATAAAAAATCGGGTGGCAGACTAAAGGAAACATTAAGAACCGAGCAAAAGCTCATGCACAGCAGCTTGTTTTGGCTAAGGATTCATCATGCTGCTCCAGCTTCCGCTGGGTTGGCATTGTTAGGGTCCGAGCTCTGAAGGCAGCTGTGGCTGCTGATATTCTACAGTGCCCAGCCTGAGGCCACACCACCACTCAGGCCTGGTGGCCGGAGCCTAAAATACCTTGGGTCTCCACATCCTGGCCATCAAGAGCAGTGCACGGCAGTTGTTGTGAATGAATGAATACTTTATTGTCACGTGTGATAAGTCACAGTGCAATTCTTTGTTTTGCATACCCAAGTTCTCCCCCCCCCTCCCCTCACGGCGATACCCGCTCACCAGGTCTTCCTTTGCTCTTCCCCCATCCCCCCCCTCACAGTGGTTCCCCCACGCTGGGTCCTCCTTTGTCCCAGCAGCGCGTCCTCCTGCTCCCAATTGGCCCATCCTCGACCGCCAGTGCCCTCAACTAACCCGAGCCACTGTTAACCTGCTTCCACCCAATGATCACCTCGAGTATCCGTCTCCGCTTTAAGTCCACCCTCAGTTTCCAATTAAATTTTTTGCAATCTCCATCTAAATCAGTGGGGCCACAGGTTCTGCACAATGGTAACGTGGGGCAGGGTCTGCGAGTCCGTTTCCCCAGTGTAAGTGCTCAGTAAGACTGGGTCTGCCACTGCACACTGCACATTAAAACATTCAGCATCAGCAACAGAGAAGGAAGTGGATGAAGAGGCACCTGGCACAAGCTGGAAGAAAAAGCAGAATAAGGAATGGACATTGTGAAACAGTTTAACAGTAGATTGGGTGAAAGTGTAAACTGAGTTGGAGAAAGTCAGAAACTTAAATGACTACAAATGTTTTTGACTTTGTTTTATTTTTACATTCGAACTTCCCATTGGCGGGTTGGCTATTTCGCTGACCCAGCTGCCTTTGTCCTGCCAGCTGTATGTCATTGACATCATCTTTGTCCCCGAATCAGAAAAGCTTGTGGTTCAAATCCTACTCCCAAAACTAGAACACAAACTCTAGGCTGGCACTGCCCTGGAGTGCAATGGAAGTGATATCCTTAGATGGAACGTTAAAACACGGCCCATTCTGATCGCTCAGATGGAAATAATAAATGAGATTTTGAAAACAAAAATAAAATGACAGATGCTGGAAATGTTAACTAAATGCAAAAAATGCTTTGGTTTAGTTTAGTTTAGAGATACAGCATGGACACCAATTCTGTGCCGACCAGTGGTCACCCATACACTAGTTCTACCCTACACTCTAGGGACAATTTACAGAAGTCAATTAATCTACAAAACTGCACGTCTTTGGGATGTGGGAGGAAACCAGAGTGGTCACAGGGAGAACGTAGAAACTCCGTGCAGACAGACGCTCGTAGTCAGAATTGAACCTGCGTCTCTGTGCTGTAAGGCAGCAGCTCTACTGTGCAACCCAATAACCATCAGGACAAACAGCGTATGTGGGGAGATAAATTATTAATGTTTTAGGGCTGGGACCCTTCGCAGAACTTGAATCAAAATTTTTAATCCAAAACGAATTCTGAGGAAGTATAGAAACAGTCGTGTTGCTGCAACTCCTGATGGGTTAGTCTAGGGAATGGTCCACTTAGCTAGTGAGATAGCCATGCAATGGCCACCTCGTGCCCAGCCCCACCCTCCTGCCCCATCCTGCTTCCCACTCAAGCTCCTATTTCACTGAACACCTTCGCTCAGTCCGCCTGAACCTACCGGATCTCCCTGTAGATAAACACTTTAATTCTCCTTCCCATTCTCACACAGACCCTTCTGTCCTAGATTTCCTCCATTGTCAGAGTGAGGAACAGCATCTCATATTTTGCTTTTTCAGCTTCCAGCCCAGTGGTATGTATACTGATTTCTCTAACTTCAAGTAGCCCCGACATTCCCTCTCTTTCTATCCCTCCCCCACCCAATTCGCACTAGGTTCTCATTTTCACCCTACAAACAGCTAACTATGGCCTGTTTCCTTTATCATAGTTACTTTTTTGTGTATCTTTCATTCATGGTTCTTTATCTCTCTACATCATCATCTATATCTCTGCCTTATCCCTAACCAGTCTGAAGAAGGGTCTCGACCCGAAACATCATCCATTCCTTCTCTCTAGAGATGCTGCTTGTCATTAAAGATTAGGCATGAGGTGTGCATTGAGTACAGAGACAGTGCTCAGTAAGAGAGAGTCGGAAAGGATTAGAAATAATGTAAAAGATTCAATTAAGAAGTCAAATGAACTATGAAATTCATCTATCAACGAACATTAAAGTAAATGCAGTAGAACTCCAATCATTCATTATTCAATTGTTCGAGATCCGGATGACTTGGCATCAGTTCTACTGTCGTCCTGAGTTGAGTGCAGTATATTGTCACATGTGCCGAGGTACAGTGAGAAGCATATGTTGCCTGCTAACCAGTCAGCGGAAAGACAATACATGATGTCCCGTTGCCCGCATTCCCTTTAAACTCATGGGGTTCACTGGGAAAATATATTATACCAGTGTGTAACATTCAAGATGAAAGGAATCGCAAGTGCTGGGGTTAAATAAACAGTCCAACGGTGCTGAAGGTCTATCAGTCCGGCACCACCGTAATCCCAAGTGTGCGGGGTTGTCAGAGTTTGACAGTAGTTGAATATTTTACAGACACATCAATAGAAAGGACAATGTTTCTGATGGGAATTGGACAAATAAGGAGACTGATAGGAAAATGTTATAAATATTAAATCCTAATTTCCATTTACTATTTATCAGAGTTACAAAACAGGTGGTCATGACTTTGGATGATAATCAATGCCATGGGTGCATTTAACATTGAAAATAGATATATTAAATGTTAATCAAATGCAAAGAAAATAATCCCATGGTCCTGATGAATTGTGGTCATGCATATTTACAAGAATGTAAGGAAGAGATAGCAGAGGCATTGCTGCACATATTTAATGATTTGTTAGGAAAATATTAAAATGCAGGAGGACTGGCAGGTAGATAACATGACACAAAATGCTGGAGTAACTCAGCAGGACAGGCAGTATCTCTGGAGAGAAGGAATGGGTGACGTTTTGGGTCGAGACCCTTCTTGAGACTTCTGACCATCATCCATTCCTTCTCTCCGGAGATGCTGTCTGTCCCGCTGAGTTACTCCAGCATTTTGTATCTAACTTCCATTTAAACCAGCATCTGCAATTCTTTAAAGGTACACAAAATTGCTGGAGAAACTCAGCGGGTGCAGCAGCATCTATGGAGCGAAGGAAATAGGCGATGTTTCGGGCCGAAACCCTTCTTCAGACTCAATTCTTTCCTACACTAGATAACAGGACATCTCTATTTAAGAAAGGAAGCAGAACATTCTGGGAATTAAAGAAGAATAATAGAATTCCTAAGAAAGGAAGAACATCCCGAGACAAAGGGTATAATAATGAATGGTTAGCATGAGTTTCAAAGGGAACGTGTTGCTTCAGCTACTTTGAACATGGGCCACTAGCCAAATGGATTGCTGGCTGGTTTCAGGGAGTCATTCGCACTGGAAGGTGGGTGGTGATGTTCCATAGGACCAGTAATGGGACCACCTTCCATTCACACTTTAAACTCTGGAATCAAAAAAGGCATTTCTAAGTTTGCCGATGATATCGATTTGGTTGCACAGACAGCTCTGAGGAAGGGTGCAATGAAGAATTAATAAATATGCAGAGTGGACAAATGGTTGGCAAGTGAGGTTCAGCACATATAAATGCAAGGGTGTGCTTTTTGGTGGCACGGTGGTGCAGTGGTAGAGTTGCAGCTGTACAGCGCCGGAGACACGGGTTCGAGCCTGAGCGCGCGTGCTGTCCGTACGGAGATCGTACGTCCTCCCCGTGACCTGCGTGATTGTTCCCTGGGTGCTCCGGTTTCATCCCACACTCCAAAGATGTGCAGGTTTGTAGGTCAATTGGCTTTGAAAGAATTGTAAATTGTCCCTAGTGTGCAGGATAGTGCTAGTGTACGGGGATTACTGGTTGGCGTGGACTCGGTGGGCCGATTGGCATGTTTCTGTACGGCATCTCTAAACTAAAACTAAACTAACAGGAAGGCCGGTAATTGTTTGGAAGATGTGAGCGTGTCGGGGTAGAAGAACACTGAGACTGCAGAAATAAATACACCAGTAACTAAAGTTGCCCAAAAGCATGACCAAAAGGAAAGACAAATTATTTATTTCCAGAGGGAAGGAGTTGAAAAGTAGGGAAAATAATTGATTCGCCAACACTTGGAGTAAAGTGTGAAGTTTTGGTTATGGATTATAACAACAATACAGATGCATAGAGGGAACACATTCCCTTTCTTTTTTAAATTCATGTTATCTATTTATTATAAACTCCGTCTCAGGATGTTCAGGCAGAGAGATTCTTGTTAAGCTGACCACATTAACACTGACAGCGATTAGTGGTCTCTGGAATTCATATACAGCCCAGAAACCAGACCCCCTTGTGTTTCTGAGGTAAGTTAAATAGTTGAACAACACATATCCAAACAGCTGGTTAATGACTGGCTAATCCATATTTTAATTTTTATTCCTTACAACATTGGAAGAGGCCATTCAGCCCATGAAGTCAATGCTGGCCCTCGAAGTAATCTTTATCAAGTCTTATTCCTGCATTTATTTTCTTGTCACCTATTATGTCTCGACTCCCTAATAACTCCTCCCTGATTTTTCTACCAACTCGTCTCCACTCTGGGCAGTTTAATAGTGGCCAATTCACTGATGAACCTAGAAGTCTCTGGGATATGGGAGGTAGCCAGGGTACCTAGAGGAGAAACCACCGTGTTCACAGCAGTCAAATTGCACATGGATAGCAACCCTTTAAAAATAATTAAAACACTGAGGATCAAAAGGTTACATCAAAACTCAAACTAAACTTATTCGGCTACAACAACCAACAATCATGATAAAGCCCAACCTTGGTTATGTGAATGACAAAGTGTGCAATTAAACGTGGATCTCAATGAAAAGTGTCTAGTTCTTGGGAAAAATACACACTCGCACAAACACACACACACACACATACATTTTTTTTAATGTCGAGGCCAAGGAAACAAGTCCTTATCACACCCTCCAGTTGTTTCTGTGGTTTGATAGGAATCTTGCTTGGACCAAAGCACAAATGGATACATTTCACTAGTCAGGCTATGATCTGCACAGTAGTCTGGGCTAAGCAGAGACAGATGACAAGGCCAAAGCTACCAGAGTGCAGGAAAATAAAGAATTCGCATTTTTAAATGCCTTTTATCACCTCAGCATATCCCAAAGTACTTTACATTCAATTAATTAACTTTGAAGTGGAATCACTACTGCAGTCATTGTGAGTGTGACACAAACAGTAATTAAGTAGCAGCTGGATAACCAGCTCTCGTAGTAAATATGACCAAGGCTTCATTTCCAGAAGGGCTATTCTTCACAACTGCTGAATATAGTTCTGAACTCAACACTGGCTTAAACAATTTACAATCGTCACAGATCCGCTTTTTGGACAGTATATGTCCGTATTATTATATTAGCCATTACATTTTGTGTGGTTGCCATTCTCCAGTGTAACGTCACCCTGCATGTCCCCATGCTAGTTTCTTCACATGGAACTCATCACATGTGGATGCTAACACCAGTCTCCCAATATCACGCTACAAGCATCAGCCCATACAAACCATTCTCAAGCCTCCAGTTATGTGTATCAGAAGATTATGGAGGTGTTTAGAGGTCCTTATTTATCCCCCTTTGCATGGGCCTCATATCTCAGATTGGGACCATTCCATAACGTGGTTTTCTTTAGACGTTTATAAGAAAAAATAGAAACATCTTCAGCAAAAGGCTATGAACTAATTCCTATAAATATGCACCTGTCTGAATTCACAGTCGGTTATAACACAGGAGGCGATCCATTGAGTTCATACCCATTCTGGTAAAGTCTATTGAGCTAGTTCCACTCTCCCAACCTCATCCATATCTCTGAAAATTGGATCGAATGGCCTCCTTTGTGTTATAAACACTCAGCTCCATAATGTCACCTGGAACTGGACACAATGTTCCAACCATAGAACTAGTGTTTTAGAGTCAAGAGTGTTTTATTGTCAATGTCATATTGACTGGAATTTAGAAGGATGCGAGGGGATCTTATAGAAACATATAAAATTATAAAAGGACTGGACAAGCTAGGTGCAGGAAAAATATTCTCAATGTTGGGGGAGTCCAGAACCAGGGGCCACAGTCTACGAATAAAGAGGAGGGAATTTGTGGAATTCCCTGCCTCAGAAGGCAGTGGAGGCCAATTCACTGGATGAATTTAAAAGAGAGTTAGATAGAGCTCGAAGGGGCTAGCAGAATCAAGGGATATGGGGAGAAGGCAGGCACGGGTTACTGATTGTGGATGATCAGCCATGATCACAATGAATTCCAGCTATTTTGTATGCTTCTTTGTCCCGAAACAGAACGCTGGAATTCTTACGTGCAGTAGGACAACAGATATTTAAACATTGTACTCTGTCAAACACATAATGTAATATACAAGATTAGAGAATAAGATAAAGAACTAGTGTTTTATGTCTACGTATAACACCTGGGACCCCATTTGATTATGCAATGATACTCTTAGTCTGTCCTACCTCTATTAACAAACTTTGCACATTTGGCCCCCTTTGCTCTTCTACTCCTTTCAGAACTGTGCCCTGCAGTTCACATTGCATCTTCTCCCTCTTCCTAGCAAAATGTAATATTCATCAACATTAAATTATATGTCATCTCTCCTGCCTCTATCTCCTTGAACTCCATTACTTTTCTCCTCACAGTTCACCGTGCCTTCTGTTTGTGTCATCCACCCCTTTCCGCAGAGATCGTTCCCTCCGCAACTCCCTGGTCAACTTGTTCCTTCCCACCCAAACAACCTCCTGCCCATGTACTTTCCCCTGCAACCACAGGAGATGCAACAACTCATCCCTATACTTCCCCCCTCGACTCCGTCCAAGGACCCCGACAGTATTTTCAGGTGAGGCAGAGGTTCATTTGCACCTCCTCCAACCTCATCTACTGTATCCGTTGTTCCAGGTGTGGACTCCTGTATATCGGCGAGACTAAGCGCAAGCTCAGCGATTGTTTCGCTGAACACCTCCGCTCAGTCCGCCCAAACCTACCTGATCTCCCGGTTGCTCAACACTTTAACTCCCCCTCCCATTCCCATACTGACCTTTATGTCCAAGGCCTCCTCCATTGTCAGAGTGAGACCCAGCGCAAATTGGAGGAACAGCTCCTCATATTTTGGTTGGGTAGCTTACACCTCAGCGGTATGAACATTGACTTCTTTAACTTCAAGTAAACATAGAAACATAGAAATTAGGTGCAGGAGTAGGCCATTCGGCCCTTCGAGCCTGCACCGCCATTCAATATGATCATGGCTGATCATCCAACTCAGTATCCCGTACCTGCCTTCTCTCCATACCCTCTGATCCCCTTAGCCACAAGGGCCACATCTAACTCCCTCTTAAATATAGCCAATGAACTGGCCTCGACTACCCTCTGTGGCAGAGAGTTCCAGAGATTCACCACTCTCTGTGTGAAAAAAGTTCTTCTCATCTTGGTTTTAAAGGATTTCCCCCTTATCCTTAAGCTGTGACCCCTTGTCCTGGACTTCCCCAACATCGGGAGCAATCTTTGCTTTCCCTCTCTCTCCATCCCCTCCCCCTTCCCAATTCTCGCCCTTTCCCTCTCTCTCCATCCCCTCCCCCATCCCCTTGCTTTCCCTCTCTCTCCATCCCCTCCCCCTTCCCAATTCTCCGGCCAGTCTTACTGTCTCCGACTACATTTTATCTCTACCTCCCGCTCCCCTGACGTCAATCTGAAGAAGGGTCTCGACCTGAAACGTCACCCATTCCCTCTCTCCAGAGATGCTGCCTGTCCTGCTGAGTTGCTCCAGCATTTTGTATCCTTCTTCTCTTCCAATCCTTTTCTGGTCACATGCCATTACATTTCATTACCATAAACATTAACAGCAGTCTGATATCTTTCGCTGAATTGCTTCCAGGGGATGTATTACAATTCACCAAAGAGAATGATTTAAAAAAGAAAATCCCACTTGGTGGTGTAATTTTCCTGTTCATGTCCTGTATTCTCAATCAGTTCCTCTCAATTAATCTTTCATATTAATTACTACATGGTGTGATTCAATATCCCCAGAGGAATTTTGTTGTCCAACACAATAATGAAGGCAGATAACGGCATGGCAGAAAGATAGGCACATCAGCGCAGTGAGTGGATCTGCTGCCTGACCTCGGGTGCTGTCTCTGCGGAGTTTCATGTTCTCGCTGTGACTGGGTATGTTTCCCTCAGCTGCTCTGGTTTCCTCCCACATCCCAAAGGTGTGTGGATTCATAAGTTTTTAATAGATATGTTTGATAAATAACTTATAGGCGATGCGATACCCTAGTGAGGTCTCAAAGTGAAGGAGCCATTCATGCTTAGGATAGTTACTGTTAGTATATTATAGAATCTTGTATAGATACTTCCAGCTGTATATTTTTCATATGCTTCTGGGTGGGATTATATACGTAGAGGGGTGCGTCTATGTCTGAGGAGGCTAGCGTAGCCACAGAGAGTGGGCTGGTCAATTGCCTTGGGGATGGACGAGACAAGTTTTTTACCACACCACGCCACACGTCACGAAACAGATGAAGCATTTAGTAAGAATGAATAGTTACAATTTGTAGTGGAATTAGTAGTCCCTGATATGAATCATTTCTTTGTTTTGTACTACTTTAATAAAGTAGTTTAATACTTTAAATTATTCAAGAAATAACGACTGGAAGATTCGTTTTTACTATCAGTGAGTGCGTAAGCTGTATCACTTCTACATCTCCGAGTAGTAATGGCAATTAAAAGTTGGACATTTTGAAAGTTAAGAAATTGCCGTTACACAAAGTATCTCTGAAATGTTGCAGTTGTACCTACCTGTGCCACCTCCTCTGGCAGTGTGTTCCATGTACACACCTCGCTCTGTGACAGAATAGGCTCCAGGGAAATAAAGGGGCATGGGATTAATGGGATCACTCTAAGAGCTGCCATGCACTCGATGGGCCAAATGTCCTCCTCCTGCATCACAAGGAAATAAAATATATATATGAAAGCGTGGATTTCGCATTCTCATGATCCTGACTACTAACATATTTTAGAGGAGACACAGGAGACCGCAGATGCTGGAATCTTGAACAAAAAACAAACTGCTGCAGGGTTTAACTGATTCAGGCAACAACTGGGGAGGGAGATGGGCAGACGATGTTTCGGGTCAAGAATTTTCAAAACTCGAGTGGAGGGCCCTTCGGCCCACCGCGTCCGCACCAACCAGCAATCCCCACACATTAACACTATACTGCACACACTAGGGACAATAGACACATACCAAGCCAATTAGCCTACAAATCTGGAGTGAGGGAGGAAACCGAAGATCTCAGAGTAAACCCACGCGGTCACGGGTAGAACATACAAACTCCGTACAGGCAGCATCCGTAGCCGGAATCGAACCCGGGTCTCTGGCGCTGCCAGCGCTATAAGGCAGCAACTTTACCGCTGCGCCACCGTGCCAGTCCAGATAGCTGTTAGAAAGTGGTGAAGGAAAGGGGTGAGGCACGAGCTGACAAGTGATGAGTGGGTACAGGTGAGGAGGGGTGGTTGGCAAATGAGTCAAGTGGGGGAGAGTGACGTGGAGATGGTCACCAAAGCTGGAGGTGAGAAGCGGAAAAGTCAAAGGGCTGCAGATGATGGAATATGATACGGAAAGAAGGTGAGTGAAATGGAGAACCAGAGAGAAGGATGGTGGTTTGATGGGAACGGTGGGGAGGGGGAATAGGAGGCCTCAAGGGGGGAGAGGTGGCTGACGAGCAGTGGAGGAAGGGAAAGGAACTGGGTAAAGAGGAGTGGGAGAAGTTGATAATAAGGAGTATAAGAGATGACCTGGATAGATCAGAAGGATAGAGAAGGGGAGGGTGGTATACTTAAATTTGGAGAATTCATAAATGAGAGGAACCAAATGAGTGGAATATGAGATCCTGTTCTTCCAGTTTACGTGGTCTCACTCGAGCAGTGGAGAAGGCAGAGGGACCGACAGGCAGGTATATGAATGGGATGAGGAATTGAAATGGCTAGCAACCGAGAGCTCCCTGGTGGACAGTGCGTAAGTGTTCAGTGAAGTGGAGCCTAGTCTACACTCGGTCTCGCCCATGTGGAGAAGGCCACATGGACAGTATGAATGTTGAGAAAAAATCTTACTGCTGAAGGGACGTAGTAGGTCAGGCAGCATCTATGGAGGGAATGGACGGACAATGTTTTGGGTCGTGACCCTTCTTCAACATTGGAGTAGAGGGGAGATAGGTTAGAGTTATAGTCATAGAGTGATACAGGCCCTTCGGCCCAATGCCCACACCGGCCAGCATATCTCAGCTACACTAGTCATTTGAGAAAGAGGTAAGAGGAAGGGGTTGGGGCTAGTACTGAGGGAGAACATATGGCTGTGGTATCAAGTCTGGGTCCAGAACATGGTTGAAGAGCAGGAGAGCTGTAGGAATCTCGGAGGGGCAGCAGTGAGAGAGGGTCTCACAGAATTCCCATCTGAGAGAAAAGGAGAACTTCTTCAAAGCAGCATATTTTGAAGAAATTTTACAGTGGAGCGATAAAAGGGAGGTTCTAGAGACTGCAGATGCTGGAATCCTGTCAAAAAACAAAGCCAGAGGGATTCAGTCGGTCGCTATTTTTACCTTAAAATAACTTAGTTTGTTTTATCCATATTCATTTCAGCATTTCAATATCATTCCAAATGTAGTGAATAGAACTGCTACACTGATGATTTTTGTCAATGTTTAATTTTCTTTTCTTTTCGTTTATCTTTCCTCCCTTCATACGCACTCCCTTTCTTTCAACGGGGGTTTGATGACCCCTGGACTTCCAATTTTAGAAACAATGTTTAAAACAAGCAAACCTGTTAATTCTGTGATGGCACGGTGGCACAGCGGTAATATTGCTGCCTTACAGCGCTTGCAGTGCCAGAGACCCGAGTTCAATCCTGACTAGGGGTGCTGTCTGTACGGAGTTTGTACGTTCACCCCATGACCACGTGGGTTTTCTCCTGTTTCCTCCCACTCCCAGGTTTGTGGCTAATTGGCTTGGTATAAGTGTAAATTGTCCTCAGTTTGTATAGGTTAGTGTTAGTGTGCGGGGATCGCTTGTCAGTGCAGACTCGGTGGGCTGAAGGGCCTGATTCCGCGCTGTATCTCTAAATTAAACTGAGCTAAACTAATGTAAAACTTCAGGAAATAGAGTATTTAGCTTTTATAGTTTGGAGATTTTTTTAAGTAACTTCAAATTTCTCAAGGACTCTGAGGAAATGGCAAACAACTATGATTGTAGAAAGCAGGCTTTGAAAGGGAACGTGACAAGGCCAAACTGCCATTGTGCTGGGAATCTTGCTGTCTACTGATCTTTGCAGATAAATTTGAAAATCTCGAAACTGACAGATCTCTAAAAATGCCACTAGTGTTGAAATGGTTTGTAAAGTCTTTATCCCCAGATTGTGTGAAAAACAGGGAATCCACCAAATCTCAAGACGTCAGCAGTGTTAATTTATCAACTGAGAATTGTACTTACTCATTATAGAGAAATAATTGACCTGAATTAACAGAAAGATTTAATCGTATCATAAACTCTGATTGTTATTGAAATGTTGTCCATTTCTAAAAGGGATGTTTCTACCCAAACCTTTACAGCAAGTGATATTTCCAAAAAAATTCTAAATGTCCAGAACACAACATTAAACAGGTCAGCAAGTCACACTGACAAAGTTTAGAGGTGATAGTGTGGGGACAAATACTCAAATAATTCACTGAAATTATTCAATGAAATTAGGCTATTGAGCTTAATAATTTCCAATTGGTTAGAGCAATGGAATTCTCTGCCTCAGAGGGCAGTGAAGGCGGGTTCTCTGGATACTTTCAAGAGAGAGCTTGATAGGACTCTTAAAGTTAGCGGAATCAGGGGATATGGGGAAAAGGCAGGAACGGGGCACTGATTGTGGATGATCAGCCATGATCACATTGAATGGCGGTGCTGGCTCCGAGGGCCAAATGGCCCACTCTTGCACCTATTGTCTTTTGTCTATTGTCAATGTTTTTTTTGTAACGGAGGAATGAAATAGTGCATGTGCATGGATACTGCATTGCTGCGTTGCAATTTCATGGTGACTTTAAACACGACTCTAAGATTTGAGAAAACGTTCCATCAAAACAAAATCTTTAGCACCTTTTCACAGGGAGAATACAGAGCCAGAGCTCCTTACAATTTGTGAATTCTAAAACTTCCACACAGATTTATTTTAAACAAACGTGAAACAAAAAATGCAACTCGAGACAGCAGAAAGTGAACAGAGGTTTTTCCTTTCTTCTTCAATCCATCGTGGATTATTTTTGTGCTTTTTCTCATAAATATATTAGTTTTGGCTACTTTCTTTTGTTGTCAGAATCCTATGGAGTGTGATGGAATCAGTTTCCAACTTGCAGTAACCAGGTTATGGAAACAGTGCTTTGAAGCTGAGTCTAAAAGGCTACATGCCTTAAATTTAAACAGTCTTAGAACTAAATTAAAGTGAGTCAGCTGTACAGCACAGGAACAGGCCCCATGGCCTAATTTGTTCATGCCAACCAAGATGCCTAACCAAGTCCCACCTTGCCTGTGCCTCTCCCATATCCCTCCAACCTTTTCCAAGCTGTGCATTTGTCAAACAGTATTTTCATTGTTGTAATTGTACCTGAGTCTACTTCTATCTTTCCCAGCTCATTCTGAATACACCGCACCCTCAATATGAAAAGGTTGCTCCTTTTTACATTTTTCCCCTCACATCTTAAATCTATGTTCTCCAGTGCTATATGGCATGGTGGCAGAGCAGTAGAGTTGCTGCCTTCAGGGCCTGTCCCACTTTCACAACCTAATTCACAACCTTTTTTACTCGTGGACATTTTTCATCAGGCTAGAAAAACGCCCCGACCTACTTGATGCCATGAGTACCTACGACTAGCATCACGACCGACCTACGACCTACCTACGACCTTGTACAACCTCCTACGGCCTCGTGACGACCATGCTACGAGTATGAATCAAGGGAAAACTCGGCAGAGGTCGTGAATTAAGTCGTGAAAGTGGGACAGGCCCTTTACAGCGCCGGAGACCCAGGTTCGATCCTGACTATGGGCGCTGTCTGTATGGAGTTTGTATGTTCTCCCCGTGACCTGCATGGCTTTTCTCAGGTGCTCTGGTTTCCTCCCACACTCCAAAGACATACAGGTTTATAGGTTAATTGGGTTAGGTAAAATTGTAAATTGTTCCTAGGGTAGTGTTAATGTACGGTTAATGACTGGTCAGTGGGCCGAAGGGCCTGTTTCTGCTCTGTATCTCTAAACTAAACTATGCCCCTTGTGATTTTATAAACTTCTATAAGTTCACTGTTCAGTCCCATGCTTCAGCCAAAAACAAAAGAAAATACTGTATGAGGAGAGGTTTTTCAATTGATCCATCACACTGCTTGGCACAGTTGCATTAGTAATCTTTAGCCAAACTAAAATCCACATAAATACAATACAATTCAATTTATTGTCATTTGGACCCCCTGAGGTCCAAACGAAATGTCGTTTCTGCAGCCATACATTACAAACAAATAGACCCAAGACACAACATAATTTACATAAACATCCATCACATTGCTGTGATGGAAGGCCAAAAAAACTTATCTCTCCACTGCACTCTCCCCCCCGATGTCAGGTTAAATGTATTTAACCTACAAGTTAGCTCATTTTTAATCTAGAAATGTTCAGTCAACCATATACACATATTCTAATAGTGTAAAAACATTGACCTAATTCTTTCTTGCAACATCTTTAGCTTTTGCTGAAGGCTTTTAACTTTATTTTCTTATCTCTTCTGTGATACCTCTGTGGAATCATTTATAATCAATCAATCAATCAGTTTTATTCGTCACTTGCACATAAAGTGCAAGTGAAATGAATTTGTCAGCAGCTGTACAATGAAAAAGAACACACAAAAACACAATAAAAATTTAACACAAACATCCACCACAGCATTCATCACTGTGGTGGAAGGCACAAAATTTGGCCAATGTTTGTATCTTGAATCCCTGATATCAACTTTGTTGAATTAAAAGCCACACCATCTGCGGAATGACTCTTTAACAGAATGTCTCACTGTTGTATCAGCCTTCAAAACATCTGGGGCTTGGAAAGATTTAATGTAGTCACCCGCTTGGTCTCAGTGACATTCCCTTTGCTTTCCCCATCTTCTCTGCCCCTGAAAATGGACTTGTTTTTTCTCTTTCCCAGTTCGAAATGAAAGTTCTTGAAGTTACACGGAAAATACAAGCAGGCAGAGGCTATTCAGTGCTTTGAGCTTGCTATATCCCTTGACACATCTAACCCTAAGAACAATATCTCAGTCTTGAAAATATTTAATGATTTGGCTCCAACTGCTTTCTGCAGTCGAGAATTCCTCTAGTATTCCACTTCTGCAAGAAGATGTTTCTCCTCATCTTAGTCTTAAGTGTCTTACTCCATATTCATATATCTTACCGCTTGATCCTGAATGAGCCAGCCATCAGGACCATCCTTCCTGCATCTAATCTATCCTGCCATGTTGGAATGGTGTAGGTTCCTCTCACTGGAAGCATGTGGCTCTGACAACTCCTGAGGTTGGTTTTGCTGTTGCATTTTGGTGATTCGCTGACTACACCCAAGCTCCTGCAGTTAATACTGGCACTGATCCTCTGCCGGCTCTTTGGTATTGGCTTATAATTGTCGCATTTTGCAAAATACAGAGAAAAGCTTTTGCTAGTCTACTATCCGATTAAATCTGATCATACTACACATTGAAACAATCAAGTCAAAGGCAAGTACAACACTTAGAGTCAAGAGAAAAATACCAGTGTAAAATATAATTTACAGCATCTTAGTATACAGTCGCAGAGAAAAAGTTCAAGGTTCGCATTGAGGTAGGTTGGAAGAATAGGGACCACACCCTAGATTATGAGAGGACTGCCTATGAGTAGTTTGATAACACCAGTGTATAAACAGTTCCTGAGTCTGGTGGTTCATGCTTTCAAGTTTTTGTATCAGTGGGAGACAGGGAAGGACCAAGGTGAAAAAGATCTTTGATTTTGTTGGCTGCTTTCCCGAGGCAGCGTGAAATGTAGATCGAGTCGATGGTGATGAATCTGGTCTGTGCGATGACCTGGGCTACATCCATAACTTTTTCCAATCTGGTTTAACCCACAATCTCAGGTAATACTCTCCACTTGTGTGAAAGTTGCTCCTTCAGAGGGAAGGTGATCCTGTATCTGCACTGGTAAACCTGAGGCTTTGCCAATGGTCTGTTTTACTGCCAATAATGTTCAGGCTGGTTTGCTGGCTAACACGTCACATTCATGTTACAACTTCCAAACTTAGCTCACTGTGATCAACACTGAATGTAAAGTGGGAGCAGAGCTTCTGATGGTGTTGGTTATAGGGATGGGGTTTCAACATGGCTGCAGACTGTGCCTCCTGCTGCACTTAGCAAAGTCTATGAATTTTATGCAGCATTGCTGTTGCTAACCCCCCATAGCCCAGTTCTGATTATTAAGGAAATAAATCATTGGAGAATCTTGCAGATGCTGGAAATCAGAAATAAAATAACAATTGTTGGAAACACACAGCAGGTCAGGCAGCATATGTGGAAAGAGAAGCAGAGTTATAGTTTTAAATCCTGGGCCCTTCATCAGAACAGAGAATCAGAGTCAACATGGTTTTCTGAAAGGGAAATAGTTTGATAAATTTGTTCAAGTTCATTGAGAATGCAACAATCGAGTTGATGAAAGGAAACCAGGAGATGCTGAGTATTTGAATTTCCAAAATTTGCCCTCATTTAACTTCCCAAAATGTTTTGCTTCACACTTGTCCGAGTAAACTTCCATCCGCCATTCCATTGCCCACTTTAGATCCTGCTGCATTCTAGATACTGCTGTGACCTAAGAAATCCTTCTTCACTGTCCACTATATCTTTTGATGTAATCGGCAAATTTACTAATCATGCCATCTCTATTCTCTTCCAAATTTATATATATATATATATGTGTGTGTGTGTGTGTGTGTGTGTGTGTGTGTGTGTGACAAACAGCAGGTGACCCAGCACCGATCCCTGAAGCCCTCTGGCCACACGTCAACAATGTGAAAGGTAATCCTTTACTAACACCCTACCAGCAAGCTAATTTTCAAATCATTTGGCTAGTTCAGCTTACATTCCATGTGATGTAACCTTCTGGACCAGCCTACAAAGTGGGACCTTGCTGAAGACTTTGTTAAAGTCTATGTAGACAAAGTCCAACATGCTCCCCTTGTCAATCCCCTTGGTAACAGCCTCAAAAAATCCTATCACATTTGAGAGACATGATCTCTCATGGACAAAGTCATTCTGCCTCTCCCTAATCAGTCCTTGCCTTTCCAAATGGAAATAATTCCTGTCCTTCAAAGTCCCTTCCGGTAACATTTCCACCACTGATGTAAGGCTCACTAGCTTGTAGTTCCTCCGTTTTTATCCTTGCAGAATAAAGGCACAACATTAGCCAACCTCCAGTCTCCTGGTACCTCACCTGTAGTTAATGAATCATCTCTGCCCAGGCCTCAGCAATCTCCTCCCTTGCTTACCACAACATCCTAGAATACAACTAGTCAGGCCCCAGGGATGGATTCACCTTTAGGCATTTCAAGATCTGTAACACTTCCTCTTTTGAAATGTCAATATGCTTCAGGATATCACATTATTTTCCCTCAATCTACTAGTTTTTATGCTCTTCTCAAGGTAAATACAGGTGAGAAATATTCATTTAAGTCTTCGCCCATCTCTCCTGGCTACACCACACATGGATTACCACACTAATCATTAAGGGGAATTGGTCGATTCTCTCCCTGGCTACAACGAATAACCGATTTATTTATTTCCATCACTGTTGTTTTTCAATGAGATGTGTCTATTATTCATAAAATCATTTTATGACTTGGGTTTATCAGCCGGACAGCAGTGGGAGCGCTGTGCGCTCCTTACAAGCATTAGTGTTAGTACCACAACTTAACAATGATGTTTGGTCAGAAGCTAACATCAAATGGTCAACCAAGCAGTAACAAGTTGATAGGCTTTGATACAGGTTTGAATATAGGTCAAGGCCACAGCGGGAGTATTGCGTGCAGTTTTGATCATGCTGTTATGGGAAGTATAAGACGGCACTGGAGAGAGTGCAGAGGAGATTAAGCAGGATGTTGCCTGGGATGGAACGAATTTGCTCGAATTCTTTGAGGAAGTAACAACCCGGGTGGATAAAGGGGAACCGGTGGATGTGGTATACTTGGACTTCCAAAAGGCTTTTGACAAGGTGCCACATAAGAGACTATTGCTAAAAATAAAAAATTATGGAATTGGGGGTAATATATTAGCATGGGTAGAGGATTGGCTAACAAATAGGAAGCAGAGAGTGGGGATAAATGGTTCATACTCGGGATGGCAACCGGTAACTAGCGGGGTTCCGCAAGGGTCGGTGCTGGGACCCCAGTTGTTCACAATTTATATAAATGATTTGGAGGAGGGAACCAAGTGTAATATATCAAAATTTGCGGACGATACAAAAATGGGAGGAAAAGTAGGGGATGAGGAGGATAGGAAGAGTCTGCAAAAGGATATAGATAAGCTAGGTGAGTGGGCAACAACTTGGCAGATGAAGTTTAATACTAATAAATGTGAAGTCATTCACTTTGGGAAAAAAAATGATAGGGCAAGTTATTTTCTAAATGAGGAGGAGCTGCGTTGTAATGCAACGCAAAGGGATCTAGGGGTATTAGTACATGAATCACTAAAAGTTAGTATGCAGGTGCAGCAAGCAATCAGGAAGGCCAATGGAGTTTTGGCCTTTATTGCTAGGGGGATTGAGTATAAAAACACGGAGGTCTTGCTGCAGCTGTACACAGTATTAGTGAGACCACATTTGGAATACTGTGTACAGTTCTGGGGTCCATACTTAAGAAAGGATGTACTAGCCCTGGAGGCAGTGCAGCAAAGGTTTACAAGATTAATTCCTGCAATGAGGGGATTGACATATGAGGAAAGGTTAAGTAGGCTGGAACTCTACTCTTTGGAGTTTAGAAGAATGAGAGGCGATCTCATTGAAACATATAAGATCGTGAGGGGCCTTGATCGGGTGGATGCACCGAGGATGTTCCCAATGATCGGGGAAACTAGAACTAGGGGACATAGTTGCAGAATAAGGGGGGGCTCTTTTAAAACTGAGATGAGGAAGAACTTCTTCACCCAGAGGGTGGTTAATTTATGGAATTCACTGCCCCAGGGAGCAGTGGAAGCAGAAACTTTAAATATATTTAAGACTAAAATAGATGGTTTTTTAGCTGCCAAGGGGATAAGGGGCTACGGGGAGAGGGCAGGGATATGGACCTAGGTATGGTTAGTATAGTAAGACCTGAGTGATCTCCTGGACAAGTGTCGATCGCCTAGATTGGGGTCGGAGAGGAATTTCCCGGATTTTTTTCCCGATGGAACATTTCACTTATGGGCAGAGACTGGAGGGGCTGGGTTTGTTTTCACTGGAGCAGTGGAGGCTGAGAGACAACCTGACAGAGATAAATAAAGCCAAGTCAAGAGTAAAGAATCAAGAGTGTTTTATTGTCATCTGTCCCAGATAGAACAATGAAATTCTTACTTGCTGAAAGTGATGGAAGGCCTAGATAGGGTAGATGGCCAGAATCGTTTTCCAATCATTTGTAATGCCATAATGACATTCGAATAATTTTCCAATTTCCGTCAGCGGCAGAGTGGAGCAGCTGGTAGAGCTGCTCCCTCACAGTGTCAGAGACCCAGGTTCGATACCTCACAGTGCCAGAGACCCAGGTTCGATCCTGACTTTGGGTGCTGTCTGAGTGGGGTTTGCACGTTCTCCCTGTGACTGCATGAGTTTCCTTTGGGGTGCTCCGGTTTCCTCCCACATCCTAAAGATGTGCAGATTTGCAGGTTAATTGGCCCCTGTAAATTGTCCCTAGTGTGTAGGGAGTGGATGACAAAGTGTGTAGATCTAGTGTGAACGATGGGCTGCATGGACTCAGTGGGCCAAAGGGCCTGTTTCCATGCTGTATTTCTAAAGCAAACGTAACCAAGATATTTTAAACTAAATGATATGGGTTTAAGGGTAAGAGGTTTAGGGATGATCTGAGGATGGATTTTTTACCCGGAGGATGGTTGGAATGCCTGGGGGCAGAGACTCTCATTGTATTTAAGAAGTAACGGGAAAAACATTTGATTTGTCAAGACAGTGAAAACTACAGATAAAATACTGGCAGATATGGGATTAGAATAGAGGGGTAATTGATGGCTGGCATGGGCATGATGAGCTGAAGGGCCTGTTTCGGTGCTATATGTTTCTAATCTGCCATAACAGCAGGTGCCAAGTGTACTCAGCTTTATGTAAACATAGTGCAGGAATGTGTCAGTTCCAATGACGCAATGGTGCCTGAGATATTAATGCAGCGTACTGTATTCTCAAACATTTCATTAATATTTTGCAATAACTTAGGGAACGCCCAACTATTTGTAATGAACCTTAGAAGCACAACAGCAATATTCACATGAAGTGGTAAATATTTCTAATTCTTTCCATTCATTGTTTTTAATATCTATTCAGGTACAAGGCCCTTCCTATTTTTTAATGATTTAAGTCAGCAGCACATTCTTGCAACCACACCCATCTCCGAGGATTGGAATAAGGCACGGCATGAACAGATCCACTCTCTGGCAGAAAGCGGCCTCACTTTGACAAGCATCTCTGTCCATCACACCTCTCCACTTCATTGCTCCTCTCTGCTGCACTTGTGCTCTGATTGTATTGCCTAAGTAGCCCTTCTTCAGTTAAAAGTCTGGGTGGGGAGACAAACCAGTCTCGGCTCCTCGTACAACCATCAGGGCTGTGACCTCGGTTCCCTGCATCTCTTCCTCTGTCTCAATGGCAATAGGCTAAACAGAACCCCGTGGACAGTGATCTCAGGGCAGAGGCAAATGTCTTCCAATGAAGGGGGGCACGGTGGCTCAGTGGTAGAGTTGCTGCCTTACAGCGCTTAACAAGGCAGAGACCCGGTTCGATCCCGAATACGGGTGCTGTCTGTATGGAGTTTGTACGTTCTCCCAGTGACCTGCATGGGTTTTCTCCGAGATCTTCGGTTTCTCCCCACACTCCAGGTTTGTAGGTTAATTGGCTTGGTATAAATGTAAATTGTCCCGAGTGTGTGTAGGATAGTGTTAATGTGCGGGGATCGCTGGTCGGCGCGGACTCGGTGGGTTGAAGGGCCTGCTTCTACCCTGTATCTCCAAATTAAACTAAACTTAGCTAATCAGCCCCAGTCTTGGCAGTGACTTCATCAAACGAGCCAGGTAGCTTCACGGAGTTGAGGTGTGTTGATCCATAAAGCTTGTGGTTGGTAATTTACACAGACAACTGCTCTCCCACAGGTAAACCGAAACATTCTCAGGTGAACCTTCACAGAGAGCCAAGGAGTGCAAAATGCATTGGTTTCTTCTGATGTGGTCCTGCCGTCAACTGCAGACACATTACTGAGTTTCAGAGTCACACATAGGAGTTAGAATAAAGGAAAGTAAATTACTGTAATACACACTGCAGATAAAAACATCCTCAAGAAGTCATTCTGAGCAACATAGGGGCATCTGCAATTAATAAATATTAATTGTGATTGAAAAACAGGGGTATATTGTTGGTGAAGAATAGACCACCAATGCCTTACGGTACAGTAACAGGCCCTTCTGCCCAACTCGTCCATGCTAACCAAGGTGTGCCATCTAAACTAATCCTATTTGCCTGCATTTGGCCCATATCCCTTCAAACATTTATCTGTCCATGTACCTGTCCAAGTGTCTTTTAAATGTTGTTATAGTACCTGCCTCAACTACTTCCTCCGGCAGCTCGTTCCATATACACACTACCCCCTGAGTAGCATAACTTAAAATTCTCTCTATGTTCCATTGTTTATTCTGAACATCTGAAGCAATGGAAATGTGGCGAATAAATGCTATAGGTGGAAGGACGAGAGATTGAAAAATAGACTTGGAAGGGAAGTCGGGTAATGAGCGAGAGGATACTCTTGGATCAAGGATGACTGGGCCATCTGGAAGAGGAAAGATCATCTTTAATCCATGCTTGACATTGACCGATGAGTCACCAAGGGAAGCTCAGTTACCACAACTACCTCCACAACAACCCATCCTTTCCCCCCTATTGTTTATAACATATTGTTATTTGCCACACAGAGTTTCGTATTGCCAAAGGCAGCAGATTAATCATATTTCCTGGGATTAAGGTTTACTTATTCTGAGCCTTGCGGTGACGTGCCTGTATGATGATGCTCTCGGAAGGATGACGTGCTGAAAACGAATTCCACCTGCAAACATGCATACTGCGCTCGCTACTCACTCACCCAGTCCCGACTGCCCCGCATTCTTCTAAAGTAATTCCAGGTACATAATTATCAATCCATCACATCTGAATATAATGGACCTAGGTAAAGTGATGACACAATTGTCCAGGAATGACACGGGTGCATTACAATCCCAATAAACCAGATATTTCTGATTCCAAGCGAGAAGAGGCTCAATTAAAGAAAAATAAAACTGATCACTATTAGTCTGCAGTTGAAATAAATGCATCACGTAATCCCAGTGTCAAGTCATCCCAAAATAACTTTGGCAACATCTACGTTGTCATTCCACGGAGATTAAGGGAGAGGCTTCCCGGACATCCATTAGTGACCTAACGCTCTCACCTCCCGTGTTGGAGATGCCAGAAACGGTGGGCCTAGCATCAGTGCGGGAGCTTCATCGCCTCACACTGCAGTGGTGGAGGTTAAAGGGTAAACACCATCTTTTCCAGGGCAATGAATGGTGAGCAATAACTGCCAAAGTTCCACAGAGTGGAAATGACTGCAACGCCAACATGAAGTCTATTGTATTGCATTATATCTGCCTGGAAACTGGATTCCATCCTCTGGTGGGGTAATTACAGTTGCCAGAACGGCAAATTGCTTCACCTGCAAAAACATCCAACCAGCCAAAAACATTGCTTAAAAGGAATCATTATGATGGTTTACGCCCTGCATCATGCATTAAGCAGGACCGGTGCAGTTCCCAAGGCGCCCCATACGATACAGCACGTCTCTGAAGGATACAACCCTTAAAGTCTCATGCCCCATTGTGGCCACCTGCTGCAACATGGCTGCCTGGGAGGAGCAAGAAGCACTGATGGGAAGAAGGTACACAAAAATGCTGGAGAAACTCAGCGGGTGCAGCAGCATCTATGGAGCGAAGGAAATAGGTAATGTTTTGGGCTGAAACCCTTCTTCAGACTGATAGGGGGTGGCAGGGAGAAGGAAGGAAAAAGGAGGAGGAGGAGCCCGAGGGCTGGGGGATGGGAGGAGACAGCTCGAGGGCTAAGGAAGGGGAGGAGACAGCATCTGCAGTTCCTTCTTGAACACTGATGGGAGGAATGCAGGCTCCCAGGTAGACCCTGTGGGACATTGAGGTGCTGGAGGGAAGCACAGAGGGCAGAGATCAAGGGCTGGATAGACTGCAGGGCCACATTTGAAGAACACGGGGAAGGTGGTCAATATGACCTCTGACCTCTGAACTCTAACAAGGTGAAGCACAACAGGAAATTCACCAATCTGCCAAGGTAAGTGACTCAACTATTTAAGAACTGTCCTTCTTTCCGGCTTTCTGACAGAACTATTCATCCACCCATGTCCCACACGTACTAACCCACCTAAACATCACGAAGGACACCACACTCAGAGGCCAATGAACCGTCAACATGGCAGCCGATTATGACCCATGCTCCTGGTGTTCAGGTCATTGATGTCCCTCCTCATGTGGGTATTAATTCATCTACCTTTAAGGTCTCTGAAGAACCAATGGAAAGGCCAATAATTCCAAATAGAAATGGTTCATCCTTGGTACGAAACGATACAATAGAACTTTATTTATCCCAGGAGGTTCATTGGTCTGCCGACACTCATAAAACACAAGATACATGAAACTTTAGCGGTCTGGAGTTTTCAACAAAACTTTATACGAAAGCTCAAGTTGCAGCATACAGGTTCATCAGACCCGTCTGCCCACATCGGTGGTCAGCGCTGAACTAACGCGCGCAAAGGAAAAAACGCGCGAAAACAACAGCCCCTCCCGAGTCACGTGACCGCGGCTTCCGAATGGCGGGTTCGATATCTGCGTGCGCTAGCAGGTGCCGCTACAAAACTTTAAATTAAGTGAAGAGTGGAAAGTCCAGGATTGGGGATGTGCAAAGATTGGGGAGGGTCAGTCTGCCCCACAACAGAAGGGGGAGGAGTTGTACACATGATGGCCACAGGGAAAAAGGATCTCCTGTAGCGTTCTGTGCTGTATTTTGGTGGAACTAGTCGGTTGCTGTTGGTGCTCCTCAGGTTGACCAGCGTGTCATGTGAGCTGCATCATCCAAACCATGAGCTTGAAACCATGGTCCTGGTCTGTCAGTCCAAAGACTTGTATTTTTAGGGAATTGAACAGAGACAAAGGAGCATGTCAGGGGACTAACAATATTGCCAAAAGGATAGATAAATATGTATTCACAAATTGTGGAGCTGAAATCTTTCAGACTTAATAGGTTGGATTTAGTAAATCCTGTTTAAAACCTGGAACTTGTATAAGCAGTTTAGAGTAATTAGGCATTTTAGTAGGAGACTGGTGCTCAGTTCAGCTGCTGACGTGCAGATATTCACAGTCTCTCCAAGTTGTTTTTAATTGCAGCTATTGTTTGAAAATGTTACATGAGCCAATTATGACACATCAAAGCGCCTATGTGTACCACTGATAGTATCAGGGAAAAAACTTGCTGAGAGAAGGAGAATAAAAACAAACATTTTCAAGTGGTGATGGTAAATACAGTGGAATCTGGAGAAAAAAAGGCTATGGAAGGGTTCTGATCCAAAATGAAATCTGACCATTTCCTTCAACACTTGCTGCCCGATCTGTTAAGTTCCTTCAGCAATCTACGCAAAAGGCCAACTGCTGGAGGAACTCAGCCGGTCAGGCAGTATTTGTGGGGGGAATGGACAGGAGGTGTTTTGATTCAGGACCTTCCATCGCTCCGAAGGAGGGTCCTGACCCGAAATGTTGCCTGTCCATTCCCTTCGCAGACCGATGGAGGGACCTGACTCAAAATGCCTGCTGCCCATTCCCTCCACGAATCCTCCCTGACCCATTAAGTTCCTCCACCACATTGGGTTTTGCTCAAGTTTCCAGCACCTGCACTTTCCTGTGTCTCATCCAGCAATTTGTTTGTTTTGCAGGTGACGTTGTAAAACTGTGTGAGTTGTTTCACATGTATCGCATATTAAAGATTTTACTGAACACTTTCCATGAATATCCATGCACAGACAAAGATAAGGTGTATTTGCCAACCAAACAATATACAATACTGCATCATTTCCTTCCCCATCAGGTCACTGTGGCAACATTACCTTGATCAGGGAAAAGTATTGGGACATTGTCTTCCACTGAAAAAGGTGGTGGTTGCAGGACAACTGAAGCAGGTATCATTCAGGGAAACAGGAAAGATGAAATTAAACCATCAGCTCTTGACAGCGTTTGACGGCACTTGACTTGTACTCGCTGGAGTTTAGAAGAATGAGGGGGGACCTCATTGAAACGTACAGAATAGTGAAAGGCTTAGATACAGTGGATGTGGAGAGGATGTTTTCACTAGTGAGAGAGTCTAGGACTAGAGGTCATTGCCTCAGAATTAAAAGACGTTCCTTTAGGAATAAGATGAGGAGGAATTTCTCTAGTCATAGGGTGGTGATTCTCTGGAATTCTTTGCCACAGAAGGCTGTGGAGGCCAAGTAAGTGGATATATTCAAGGCATAGGTAGATAGATTGTTGATTAGTACGGGTGTCAGAGGTTGTGGGGAGTAGGCAGGAGAATGGGGTTAGGAGGGAGAGATAGATCAGCCACGATGAATGGCAGAGTAGACTTGATGGGCCGAATGGCCTAATTCTGCTCCTATCACTTATGATCGTGATCTTATGACTGAAAGAAAGGCTTGTGAGAGGTCCTGAACCCATTAGAACGGATCAAGAAATATAGTATAGCCCACTGCACTCTTCAAAACTATTAGTCCTTTCAATTGATTAAGGCTGACCAATAGTTTAACTCCATCAGCCATTACAATATAGAACAGCACATCTTAATATTTTTAATTCTCATAGTCCATTGTCAAATCTGTAGATTTTAACGGAAACAAGTCACTGATTTTCATATTGTAACCATCACAATAGACAATAGACAATAGACAATAGGTGCAGGAGTAGGCCATTTGAGCCCTTTGAGCCAGCACCACCATTCAATGTGATCATGGCTGATCATCCACAATCAGTACTCCTTTCCTGCCTTCTCCCCATGACTGCTATCCTTAAGAGCCTTATCTAGCCCTCTCTTGAAAGTATCCAGAGAACTGCCATCCACCGCCCTCTGAGGCAGAGAGGACCAGGACCATGCACTAAACTGCCTATGTGAAGTTCCGTCCAAAGTGTTGCAGCATCACCTGTGGTGGGAGGTTATAATTCCAGGTTGACCATGTGCATTGCCTGTCCCTTTAAAGATATGTGAATTTCTAAATGGACATGTTGGCAGCATGTGTTTTAAAAAATATATATTGCAGTCAGATAAACAGACGTTGAGTGGAATAATGTGGCATGCTTCCACTGGCTTTCTCTCAGCGCTGCTGTCTTAATAATGAGTCTGCTGTTTCAATATAGTTTAAAAGGCACATCTTTATTGAAGACATTTCCCCTGTTATTCCACTAGTGGTATTCAATTTAAAGTTGACAAGCAAGACAGGCAAGAAATTTAATCAGCTTAAAAAAACACAGAAAGAAGGGTTAATGTGGTTAAATCATTGCCTTTAGCAACCTGCTTCTTAGTTTAACCCTGTTGGCTTGGTCTTGGAGCTTCCCCTTCTCCATTTAATTGATGTTCCCCTTGATGGTGAAAAAGTTAAGGTGGAGCCGAACTTAGCACCTCAACCCAGCCTGCTACTTGTGTTTCAGTGTTCTGCTGCAGGGATGTTCAGTTCGAAGAAATGGGAGATACGGTTGCAGCTTGAGTGTGTGTTAATGTTTGCCCCTATTGGATAGGGAAGTTATAAACAGGCGGGGAGCACTGTGGAAAGAGGCAATTTGGGCTAACATGTCTGTCCTAACTCTCTGAAAGAGCAATCCGGCTAATCCCATTCTCCACACCTTGTCCAAAACCCCCACAAATTCTTTCTTTTCAGATACTTAGTCAGCTCTCTGTTGAATCAGCCTCTGTTACTCCCCGGGTATGTACAGAATACCCTTAACATTGCATTTAAAGTAAAAATGCAACACCCTTTATCATTGATAACCAGGCTGGTCAAATTGCTGGTTTTAAGCAATATTCAAAAGGTGATCAGAGAAGAAGATTATGGAGGAAATGCTGAAGTTTAGGGCTCTAGACCCAGCCACCATAACCATCAAGGGGAGCATGGATAGAATTATATGACATGGATAAAGGCCCTTCATCCATAGAGTCCATCAACTACCCATTAACACTAATTTAATCCCACATTATTCTCCCCACGTTATCATGAACTACCACCGATCCTACCACACACTCTACACACTAGGGACAATTTACAGCGGCAAGTTGACCTACAACACATGTCTTCAGGATAAGGGAGGAAACCAGAGCATCCATGTGGTCACCAGGAGAACTTGCAAAGTCCATACAAACAGGTCCCGAGGTCAGGATTGAACCCAGGCTTCAGATCTTGTGAGGCAGTGACTCTACTAGTTGCACCACTGTACCACCCAAGTTGTGCAAGACTGGAACTGAGAACCTACAGACTTTGCATTTCGGAGGGTGGTAGGACCGGCAGAGGCGACAGTGTGAATGCAGACCTGGCCAAATGATCAAAGGTGGTTTCTCCAAATTGTCTCTCAATAACATCATAGGTTACTGTTGCCTAGGCGAGAAACAATGTAGATACTGAATATTACAGAGCTGAAAGTGTTGCACCTGTATCACTTCGATATGTCATATCCAAGACAGCCAGCCAAACCTGTGGATTATTTGTTATACTGTCACTGGGTTATATTTAGGTCATCCTTTGGGAACTTAAACTTAGTCAGTTGGGATGTGATACTATAATTTTATGATATGCATTGCTTAGAATGTCACCCCGCCCTACATAGCCTGCAGGTAGTAGCTGCATAGTATAAATACCTCTTCAACATAGTTATCCTGTAATCTTGTGAACGAAATTTAATAACCTTGATTGAATTTGCCTCGTTGTAGCTACCAAAGGAGCAAGACGTTTAATTATAATTTGCTTAAGCATTGGGAGACAATATGTGATTGCCAGTAAATGAAAATGCAAAGCAAAACACAGATGCTAGACGTCTGAAGTAAAATCAGAAAATACACAGCTGATCAGGCAGCATGTGTAGGGAACGAAACAGAATCAAATTTTGTGTCTGAAATATTTTCTGAGTTAAATTTTGTGTCTGAGATATCTGAGGTGAGATGTGGGCTGGTGAATGGGAACTCCACCAAGCCCCTGGTGCTTGGATTAGTTCAATGGTTCAATGGTTATTTGTGGTCACGTATGCATAGCACAGTGAAACTCTTCTGCACAACCACAAATGCATAGTCGCCACAATTTTGCTGCTGTTTAAAAAAAAAAGAAAAGGAAAAAAAACAAAACAAAAGCACAAACAGTTCAAAGTGCAATGTCCAGTCCAGGTGTTGGAAGTCCTGGATTGCCCCCGATCAGGTAGGCCCGACCTGGGTCCCTCTCCTCTGCCGACCTGGGCATTTTCTGCAGGCGCTGGAAGTAATATCCCGATCCCTCTCCTACCGGCCCACTCCTCGCGTCTGTCACAGCAAGTAGCTCCCTCCTCGACTCTCCGGTGTTCGGGGCTCCAAGCTTCCCCCCGCACATGTGGCCGTTGGGTCTTTGTTCTCGGCGGCTGACGAGTCATTGTTCTGCTGGCCATTTTACATCAAACACACCTCCACAGGTTGGCTGTGGCATGTCGTCAGCAGGATTCTCAGACTCAGGGTCCATCTTCTCCCTGGATGGTACCGGGACAGAGACACTATTGGGAGGGGAGAAATGGGCACACTATATTATGGTCACCATAGAAGCAGTGATCCAACGAACATCCTTGTTACAGGGAATATATCCTTCCCCGGTGATTGTCAGATGAAGGTTAACCATGTGTTTCCTCACACTGCGCCCAGTAAGGAGGGAAGACCCAAGTGAACCCAAGGTTGTGAGACACTTCTTCTCATTCTGTGTCAAACAGTAGGGGATCAGTGTCGAGTTGAGCTGGATTGCTGTGGGCTCCAGCTATAATCTCCCTTTTACATTTACACCTTCCACGAGTATAGGTGCTCAAAATGATAGTTGTTCAGATGGAGGAGCCCTGTTGTGGACACAGTTTCCAGATAAATGATACAAAGATAAGCAGAGGTTAGAATTTTTTTATCTCTCACAGATAGTTCTGCCAAAAGCTACAATGGGCCAAATGCCTTCCTTCTGTGCTGCATAGATTCCATGTTTTTATAGTCAAATCACCTCTTAAATATATCATTATGCCGATATCCAGGACGTAATTCCAATTAGAGGAATGTAGAGCAGGAAGCCAGAGGCTGCAAAAACCTGGTACTGAAAATGAAAATGAAAAACATAACCGTGTATGATTAAATATATATTGAAGGAGGAACTTAAGGATATAGGATTATAATTCATTTATATTTTCATTATTAAGAACATTTTTCAATGACTTTCAGGAATATGTATTAACCTTAATTTTTAAGGTTTTCACTCTCATTCTTTTATCCAGGTGAAGAAAGTTACTTAGTGAATGAGTTCATATTTCCCCCAGTACTGATTATCCCCGCATCTCACTCATTGAGCTGCCTCACAAAAGCGGCACTGTGGTGTAATGCATGGAGCTGCAGCCTCACATCCCCGACAACCCAGGTTCCATCCTGACCTCCGCTGCTGTTTGTGTGGAGTATATATATTCTCACTGCGACTGCAAGGATTTCCCCCGGGAACTCCAGCTTCCTCCCACATCCTGAAGATGTGTCGTTAGGTTGTGTAGGTGGGTGGTAGGGGAATCAACTGGGAGTTAATGAATGTGGGATGAAGGAGGTTGCAGGAAGGTAAGTAGGGGGTGGGAATGTTCTAAGAAGGGCTGAATGGTCTCAATCTGTGCCGTGTTAAAATCTAATACTGACCCAGGCCCCCCTCAGTCCATTACACTGTGACAAAGTTTGAATGCAATGTTCCTGATGAGGCCCCACCAGAGCTGGGAAAGGCTTCGTCATTATGCTCTAGTCCAGTGATTCCCAACCTGGGGCCATAAGGCAAATTTCAGGGGGGCCACAGAAAAAGTTTGGGATTTAGGGGGCCACAGGTACAATGAAGGGGGCCACAGAGCTACCACCCTGTTGCCTCCTAAATTTCAGTTCTAATAAATTTAAATCTATGTAATTTTTGATGTTTGTGGAATAGAATAAAAGAGAATATATGTGCAATTAATAGACACCGATATTTTTATGGACGGTATTATAATATTGAAGTACTTTTTTTCCGCTAATAATGTCAGGGGGGGCCACAGAAAAATTTAAAGATCCCAAGGGGGCCATGAGCTAATAAAGGTTGGGAACCACTGCTCTAGTCATTTGATTGCCTTTTCTCCTAACTAGTTCAACACTTTTCAGTTGGCAATGTTTTTTTCCAGCGTGCGAGGCCAGAATTGAAATGTTGCCCCATGCCTCCCTGTCATCTCCCGTGGCTAGGCTAGCTTTCCTCCCTCCACACTTTCGCTACAGTACACTGTACATAGGTACATGTGACAACAAAGTATAATTGAACCATTTAATTAAATCATTGAATCAGTCTGAAGAAAGGCCCTGACCCAAAATGTCACCCGTTCATTTTGTTCCCCCTGGTTGCTGCCGGACCTGGCGTGTTCCTCCAACTGTTTGTTTTTTGCTTGAAATTTTATTTGTTACAGTTCTGCAGACAGACAATAAAATCTTCGCTAGATTTGATCACTATTTGTACGTTGACGCCGCATGTGAATGTTCACCAACTTGTTCTGCGGTTGTGAATTCGTGTCATTAATGAAACGTTGTGGAACTCCCCTTCCAATAACTGGGACACTCATCTCAGATTAGCTACCAGGCCCATGTTGATGCATTATGTAGTGCCCACTATCTCTTTCCTTCCAGCCAGCTCCTTCAGGTAGAGAATTTTACAGCGGTTTCATTGATGGTATACTCCAGTGCCTTCAGCTGCCGGCTAGAATTTGGCACATATACACCATCTTAAAGAGGAAATACACAGTGTTATTGAATAAAACCCGTAACAGCATAACAACAGAGACACGGGGAACTGCAGATGCAGGTTTACAAAAAAAGTGGGTCAGGCAGCATCTTTGAAGAACGCATCAAGAATACAGCCTGACGGTTACTCCAGCACGCTGTGTCTATTTCAGCAAAATAACAATGTTAGTACATCTGGCCGTTCTTCTTGGTATTGTCTTGCTGGCATAGACGTTGAACATCCATCTCGTGGGATATTATAGGTGGGCATGTGTATCTTGAACCTGCAAAAAACAGTTGGTGGTATTCCCACAGTAAATTGGTGTTTCAGTGCAATTCCGTAAAAGCCTTTACAAAGTTCTTGCTTCCATGCTTTTCCCTTCCGCTTGAGCAGCAAATGTGATTTTCTTTTGTACAAGTCATTCTGCTTCACTGTTGGCGTGTGCCTAAGTGAGGTGAAATCTTGCCACGCGTGAAATGCACGCAGTTGCCAGACTTGAACAAATCGTTACCGTTATCTATCCTTACCAAGCAATTAGCGCAAACACATGGTTGAGCTGTGAAATTGTGGCTTTCACAGATGAGGAATGGCCAATATATACCACCCGAATTCTGCTATGGTTAATCACAGGGATGTGAAAACAAGGATACAGAACTGCAAAATCAACACTAATGTTAGCCCAAGGCCAAATGGATAACTCTGACATTTTTATCAATTGCCGATTTGATGTTGTGGTTGCTTGACATGCCAGACTCGTGTTGAATTTTGTGTTCAACCAAGTGATTTACTCCTGGGGGCTCAGACCTTCTCCCTTTATAGAAACGATTGTTTCTATATCATGATTCCATTTTTTTGAGACACAGGAATAGAGCAAAATCCTTCTTTGTTGTCCTTGCGTGGTTATGTGGTCACAGAGAGAATGTATAAACCCCGTACCAATAGCACCCGTAGTCAGGGATCAAACTTGGGTCTCTGGCGCTATAAGGCAGCAGTTCCACCGCTGTGCCACTGTGTTTTGCTTATTTCGATAGCAATGTAGGTTGTTGAAAAATACAGTGGGACGTGGATCAACTGGAAGGTGGGTGAAGGAGGTGTGAGGTAATACACTTTTATACGTCGAATTCTGGTAGGACATTCAGAATAAATGGCTGAGTTTTGATGTACAATGAGACTGACATTGGACTTTGTCCATGGAACTGTTGCGCTACAATGCTGAGAAGTATATTCTGCGTTTTGTATCTTCCCTTTTGCTCTGCCGATGGTACTCGAGTTTGACTTAATTGTATTGATGTTTAATACTATCTGATTCGATTCGATAGTATGCAAACAAAGCTTTTCATTGTACCTCAGTACGGGGAAGAAGAATAAACCTAAATCAATACCCAGACCTTGGGATATAAGTCCATAGCTCCCTGAAAGTGATAACACGTGTGGATTAGTTTAGTTTAGTTTGGAGATACAGCGCGGAAACAGGCCCTTTTGCCCACCGAGCCCACACCGACTAGCGATCCTCGCATGGTACACTACACACTAGGGCCAATTTTTACATTTATGCCAAGCCAATTAACCTACAAACCTGTACGTCTTCGGAGTATGGGAGGAAACCAAATATCTTGGAGAAAACCCATGCGTTCATGGGGAAAACGTACAAACTCCGTACAGACAGCACCCATAGTCGGGATTGAACCCGGGTCTCCGGCACTGAAAGCGCTGTAAGGCAGCAACTCTACCGCTGCGCCACCGTGCCGACCTCAATAGGTAGATAGGGTAGTGAACAAGGCATTTAATATGCTTGCCTTCATAGGCTGAGGCATTGAGTATGAGAGATGGGATGCCATGTTGTAAAAAACATTGGTTAGACGGCATTTGGAGTAGTGTAGGTAGTTCTGATCTCCATATTACAGGAAGGATTGAGGGGCAACAAGAGCACAGAAGAGATTCACCATGAAATGAAGGGCTGTAGAGATTGGGTAGGTTGGGTTCATTTCCACCTCACAGTTGTGGCCTTATGGAGATTTATAAAACATTTAGGCCAGGGGCATTAATTGGATAGATAGAGTCTTTTCCCCAGAGTGTGCAAGCTCAAGGTGAGAGGGAGAAATTTAAAGGAGATTTGAAGGGTATTTTTTTCACACAGGGGATGGTAAATATTTGAAACTTCTGCCAGATGAGATAGTGGAGGCAGGTACAACAAAAAATTCAAAAAAAGCATTTGGACATGTAGTCTTCGATGGATACAGGCTAAATAAAGGAAAGTGGGATTAGCGTAAATAGAATAGAATAGAAATAATTTTATTGCCACACAACCAAGGTCGGTGGTATTTGGGTTGCCAGCAGCGGTACAATAATAAAGAACACAACCACATTAAAATTTTACACAAACATCCACCACAGCATTCATCACTGTGGTGGAAGGCACAGAGCTTGGCCAGTCCTCCTCCATTTTCCCCCGTGGTCGGGACCACCACCCTCCACAGCCGTTGCTGCGGGCGTCCAGATGGTAAGGGACAAAGTCAAAGTCAAGGTGAGTCCAGGATCGGCTCTTCCCAACCAGAGACCGCGGCTTCAGGCTGGTGTAGGCCGCAGGCCGGCGGTCAAAGTTTTAAAGTACCTGCCGTGCCGCAGCCGGAAGCACCACAGTCTGCAGGGCCGGCGGTCGAAGCTCCCCTCCTGGGGTGATGTTATGTCCATACCACGCCTGCGGTAGAAGATGGCCGCGGGTCGGCGGTGGAAGCTTCTTCCACCCGGGTCCCCAACGTGAGATCCCGGGCTGTAGACGCCGCACCAGCTGGAGTTCTGCAGACCGCGGCTTCAGGCTGCCGGCTGCCGCGGGCCAGCGTAACGTAAAATAGGCATAGTTGTTAGCATGGACAAGATGGGCCGAAAGGCCTGTTTCTGTGCTATGGTTCTATGACTGTATGATCATCCTCTTTGACACGTCTGTGTAAGAAACAGAGAGTTGTGAGTCTGTGGAATTCTCTGCCACAGAGGGCGGTGGTGGCTGGTTCTCTGGATGCTTTCAAGTGAGAGCTCGACAGAGCTCTTAAAGATAGCGGAGTCAAGGGATATGGGGAGAAGGCAGGAACGGGGTACTGATTGTGGATGATCAGCCATGATCACATTGGATGGCGGTGCTGGCTCGAGGGGCCGAATGGCCTACTCCTGCACCTATTGTCTATAAGAAGTTCTGCCCTGTGTTTACATCTCTTCTGGTCCCATTCACAATGGAACTGTGTCATCCTTCCATCCCAACAGCTCCATTCCTTTCAAGCAGCTCTGAAGTTTGCAATGGCCCCTCAAGGACTTCCATTAGAAGATGTTTTGTTCTGCATCCTTCAGTGAGCTGCGTTTTCATCTCAACATCGTTTTGCCTTGGCAGGGAACAATTGACTCGGTCGGGTACCAGGATATTGTGTAGAATTAAATATACGTTCAACATAGATTTTGCTTCTGTCTGGCTAGCAATTGGGGCGATGTGTCATAAATATCTTATTATTTTTCATTATCACAGTGCACCAAGAGTGAATTTTTTCATACATCATCTGCGATTCCAAGTCCTGTAGTTGCCCCTCTCCCCAAAGGGACAGAATGGGGGAAGATTTAAGTGAGCATCTATTGGTGTGGTGGTCACCATTGACATAGGGTTCGTGCAGTAAAGAAAGTGAGCTTACTGTTTATGTTCCGATGTTGTAGGTGCAGAATGAGGCCATTTGACCCATTAAGTCTACTCTGCTATTCAATCATGTTTGATCTATCTTTCCCTCTCAAGCCCATTTTCCTGCCTTCTCCCCATAAACCTTGACCCCTGTACTAATCAAAAGTCTGGTAATCTCCGCCTTAAAAATATCCATCGACGGCATCCACAGTCGTCTGTGGCACTGAATTCCACAGATTCACCAACCTCTGACTAAATAAATTTCTCTTCATCGAGAGAATTAGATAGAGCTCTGAGAGAGAGTTAGATAGAGCTCTAGGGGCTAGTGGAATCAAGGGATATGGGGCGAAGGCAGGCACAGGTTATTGATTGGGGATGATCAGCTATGATCACAATGAATGGCGGTGTTGGCTCGAAGGGCCGAATGGCCTCCTCCTGCACCTATTAAAATAAAAAATAAAAAGTAAAAAAAAAAATCTCATTCCTAAAGGAACATCCTTAAATTCTGAGTCTATTGCCTCTGGTCCGAGACTCTCCCACTAGTGGCAACACCTTCTCCACATCCATTCTATCCAGGCCTTTCACTATTCGGTAAGTTTCAATGAGGCACCCCCTCATCCTTCTGAACTCCAGCGAGTACGGGCCCAGCGCCACCAAACTTTCATCATATGTTAACCCTTTAATTCCTGGGATCATTCTCATAAATCTCCTCCGGGCCCTCTCCAACGCCAGCAAATCCTTTCTCAGATATGGGGGCCCATTATATTATTCAAACATATATTTTCAATGTTGGTTGAGGTTATATACTGTGTAATGTGATTAGGTGTTGGAATTTACAACCCCCTTGGCAGTTGCAGTGTTCATTGTTGGTCTAACTCAGTGATGTACAGATCTGTATGTACCTTGTAATGGTTTAGAAATTAGCAGCCAATGCATACTGCATGGTGGCCACACACACAAAATGTTCAAACTGACCATTAGCACTTCCAGTTCATCCCTTCCCCAGATACTCATTACACTGGTAAATTAATATATGGGATTAATTAAATTATCCGTTGCACCATGTAGAACAATTGGCTGATTTATTTCCACGCCCAAGTTCAACATTGGAACTGCTCAAAACTATCCTCAGAGTGAAAATATGCTCGGCTTTCTTTAATGGGAATAAAACCTGACACTCTGTAAGACTCTAATGCCCCTGTCCCACTTAGGAAACCTGAACGGAAACCTCTGGAGACTTTGCGCCCCACCCAAGGTTTCCTTGCGGTTCCCGGAGGTTTTTGTCAGTCTCCCTACCTGCTTCCACCACCTGCAACCTCCGGGAACCACACGGAAACCTTGGGTGGGGCGCAAAGTCTCCAGAGGTTTCCATTCAGGTTTCCTAAGTGGGACAGGGGCATAAGACTCTAAATGGATGGGAGCAGGTTAGATTGATGGTGGGGTGTAGATGGCAGTTGAATGTTGGACTTCAGTTGCCAAGAGTCCTGGACTTTAACATTCACTACTCTACTGGCGATCCTAGGGCAGGAATGCTCTTTCTTGACCAGTGAATCAAACCTTTATTTTGCTCATTAAAGGCAATGATAGGTAAAGCACATAAATAAATCATTTGGCCTATACAGCCTTTCCCTTAAGTGCCCAATTAATCTCAGCCCTCTGCTTTCCTCCACAGTAGCTCTGCATTTTCTTCACTTTCAGATCTCCTTTTTAATATACAATTTAATCTGCCGCACCGCACTACAGGCAGTGCTTGCAAATTCATAACAACTCGTGATTCTTAAATCTGTGAGCTCTGCTTTAAAGATGTTAATCCCAGTTTACTCCATTACAATCTTTCAGAGTTTTATTACTATCTTATTGTAAAAAGGAACACGCAACAGATTCTGTTAAATGTTTCACAACCAATGCAACTCATTGTTTCAAACAGACAAGAATAATTTTGCATTCACTGTTTGGAGCTCATAGAAACATAGAACATAGGTGCAGGAGTAGACCATTCAACCCTACGAGCCAGCACCAGTCATGGCTGATCATCTAAAATCCGAAATCAGTACCCTGTTCCTGCTTTCTCCCCATATCCCTTGATTCTTTTAGCCCTAAGAGCTATATCTAACTCTCTCTTGAAAACATCTCAAGTCTACACCACACTAGAGATAGCAGGGTGAAAAGATCACTGGAGTAAATACTCAATGCCCATGCATGGGTCTCATCCTGAATACTGCTTTCAAATTGGTCACATAAGATTTGAGGTGCTTGCCCGCAAGTGGGAAGGAGTGAGGTGAAGAAATGTGGGTATTAGAGGAAGGAAATCAAAATAATCAAATCACATCAAAACCCAACCATCAATATACTAGGTATATGTAGGAAGGAACTGCAGATGCTGGTTTACATCAAAATTAAACACAAAATGCTGGAGTAACTCAGCATGACTCGCAACATCACTTGGAGAGAAGGAATGGGTAACGTTTCCGGTCAAGTATGTCTGACAAAATATCTATGATGCGGAAAACAAAATCCAAAATTGTCAGTATTGTATTGTCAGTATTATGGTATCAGAGGTTACAAGTCAGAAACAGAGGTTAGAATTGAAAGGAAGACTTTAAATTGAGTGGGAAGAAGAATGAGTAGCTGATGGTTGTAGATCTCAGCTCATTCCTCATGCACTGACATTCTTCATGTATTAACACAACAATATTTTGAAGCATCACTGCTTTAGACAAGTGCTGTGTATGAGAACACAAATCATGTTTGCACTGCCTTCAATGCTACTATATCCTTTCTTTGTAACGGGTATAGCTTGGACCCAATAGCAGCACAGAATCAGGCAGGTATAGTTGGTAATGAACTTTATTACGATATTGTAACACAGAGTAGTAACACAGGAATGGGTACACCGTACTCACACAGAGGCTCAGGATGGAGCGAGGGTTCCGAAGAGGGGCAGGCAGGAGACGTAGTCGGGAAATCGCTGGAGAGTTTTGCATGAATGCTGAGAACAATCTGGCACTGTGTGAACGGTGAGGAGAGTCTATATACCGGGTTAATTGGTGATCAGAGGCAACTGAGTGCAACAGGTGAGGAGAGTTGGGCTGATGAGAGGGGAGTGGCAGGCAGGCAGGTGAGGAGAAGGAGGGACCGGTGGAAAAGTACTGGGAGGTGAAGTGGATGAGAATGAGGAGAGGGCAGACTGTGACATTCTTAGATAAGGAAACCAAAACTGTGCACAGTATTCCAGGTGTGGCCTCACCGACACCCTACACAACTACAGCAATGACTTCCTTATTCTTAAACTCCAATGACTGTGCAATAAAGGCCAATGTTTTGTTTGCCTTCTTTAATTGCCTCATGGACCTGCCTGCGAACTTGTGATTCATACACTTCAACACCCAGATTCCTCTGAACTTCACTCATGTCACAGTCATAGTCATACAGCGTGAAAACAGGACCATCAGCCCAACTTGCCCACACTGACCAACATGTCCCATCCACACTGACCAACATGTCCCATCCACACTCTTCCCACCTGCCTGCTTTTGGCCCATATCCCTCTGAACCTATCCTGGCCATGTACCTGTCTAAATGTTTCTTAAACGTTGTGATAGTACCTGCCTCAACTACCTCCTCCGGCAGCTCGTTCCATACACCCACCACCCTATTTGTATAAAAGTTACCCCTCAGGTTCCTATTAAATCTTGCCCCTTCACCTTAAACCAATGTCCTCTGGTTCTCGATTAACCTACTCTGGGCAAGAGACTCTGTGTGTTTACCCTATTTATTCCTCTCACAATTTTGTACACTTCCATAAGATCACTCCCTGTTCACTTGCGTTCCAAGCAATAGAGTCCTAGCCTTCTTAACTGCTTCCTCTAGCCAGTGGCGGACTGGCCAGGGTGTCTGCTTGTCCGATGGCAAGTGGGCCCCTGATGAAGTGATAGCAAGTGATGGCAAGTGGGCCCCTGTTAAATGATAGCATTGTAGTTGTGGGTGGATCCCCTTTGTCTACTGGCAACCAATATTTTTAGGCCCAGTCCGCCACTGCCGATAGCGCAGGCCCTCTCTCATGTGCACTCTCCATTCAGATAATAATCTGCCTTTTGATTCCACTGGCTAAAACCTCACAGTACTCCACAAGAAACTAATTTGCCTGATTTTCACCCATTCACTCAGCCTTCTGTACCCTGTTGTTGAAACTTGATCTCTCATCACAACAGTCCCTTTCACTTATTTTCGTATCTTTGGCAGACTCATTTCACTTTGTTCCCTCCAGGTCATTGATGTACACAGTAAACAAATGAAGGCAAAAAGAACCGGAATAATCCACAGGTTATATTCCTCTAGCTTGAAAATGATCTTTTTATTCCAAGTCATGTTTTTATGTAACAGACAGTTTTCAATTCACATTGACACGCTACTTCTGAGAATGTGCTTTCAATTAATGTACTGTCCTCTTATGCCCTTGTCAAATGCCCTTTGGAAATCTAAATACATTACAGGTTCGAAATCTAGACATAATATCTCCACAGGTTCCAATCTGTCGGTATATCGGTCTCGTCATTCACCTCAGAACCTGTAGAACCGGAGTAGAAACAAGTCATTCTTGACCTCAAAGGACTACATAAAAAGAAGAGGAAGACAGTAGAAAAAAACATAGACCAAAACAGCACCTTTGTCCAACAATGCCTGTGGCGAACTTGATGCCAAGTTAACCAAATATCTCTGCACGTGTTGCATAACCCTCCATTCTCTGCATATCTATGTGCCTATAGAAACATAGGTGCAGGAGTAGGCCATTCGGCCCTTCGAGCCTGCACCGCCATTCAATATGATCATGGCTGATCATCCAACTCAGTATCCTGTACCTGCCTTCTCTCCATACCCCCTGATCCCTTTAGCCACAAGGGCCACATCTAACTCCCTCTTAAATAAAGCCAATGAACTGGCCTCAACTACCTTCTGGGGCAGAGAATTCCTGAGATTCACCACTATCTAAAGGCCTCTTAAATAACATTACCATATCTGCTTCCCCATCACCCATGACAATGCATTCAGGGCACCCACCACTCTCCGCATATCTCAACATTTCTCCTTCTGACTTCATAGAATAGCCTCTGGTATTTGACATTTCCATCCTGGAAAAGGCTTTGGCTGTCTACCTTATCTCTGCCTCTCACAATTTTATACACTTCCATCAGGTCTTCCATCAACCTCCGATGCTCAGAGAAAACAATCCAAGTTTCTTCAACATCTCCTTCCGGTTAATCCGCTTTAATCTAGGCAGCGTCCTGGAAACCTCTTGCACCCTCTTCAAAACCTCCACATCCTTCAAATAATGGGGTGACAACAACTGCACGCAGTGTTCCAAATTTGGCCTAACCAAAAGTTTAGTTTAGTTTAGTTTAGAGATACAGCAAGGAAACAGGCCCTTTGGCCCACCGGGTCCATGCCGTCCAGCGATCCCTGCAGATTAACACTATCCTACACCCACTAGGGATAATTTTTACATTTACCAAGCCAATTAACCTACATACCTGTAAGTCTTTGTAGTGTGGGAGGAAACCGGAGCACCCGGAGTAAACCCATGCAGGTCACAGGGACAACATACAAACTCCGTACAGGTAGCACCCGTAATTGGGATCGAACCCGGGTCTCCGGCGCTGTATTCGCTGTAAGGAAGTAACTCTACCGCTGTACCACCATGACTGCGGGAGAGTTTACTGCGACGTGACTTCCAAAGTCTTTTACACAATGGCCCGACAGATGAAGGCAAGAGTACCAAACATCTTCTTCACAACTCCACTTATGTTGCTACTTTTATGGAGTTATGGACGAAGTCCAAGATCCCTCTGTACATCAATGCTTTTAGGCGTCTTGCCATTAAACTGTACTCTCACCATACATTCAACCTGCCAAAGTGCAACATCTGGCACTTCTTGTTTGATGTGCTCTCCCCGTGGCCTTTTGACTCTCAGGAGGTCTTAGACTTCCAACTAATTTGCAAAAACCAAGCGCTCTTGAATATATATTTACAGAGTATAATATAATAGGTCTTTGCACATCAATTAGATGTATTTTCTTGAATGTGCTTACTCTTCTTTGGATCAGGCAGGTTCCGACTCTACAATGTTTTGATGTTAATTACATAGTTTCTGTCACCGCATGTCTCAAGCACATTTCTATTTTGAATGCCACGCTGCCTTATTTTTTCTCTGATCATTCCAATGCTGATCTGAGGGAATAGTTTCAAAATCTCATCTTGGGGGCTCCATTCTTATCCCTTGCTTGATCCCGAACACACACCCAGTCTAGCAAAGGTTCAAGGAAGTAAGACCTTGGGGCACTGAGTATAAATGCAGCTGCCTAATGCCCCTGTCCCACTTAGGAAACCTGAACGGAAACCTCTGGAGACTTTGCGCCCCACCCAAGGTTTCTGTGCGGTTCCCGGAGGTTGCAGGTGGCTGCCACAGTTTGCAGGTAGTGGAAGCAGGTAGGGAGACTGACAAAAACCTCCGGGAACCTCCGGGAACCGCACGGAAACCTTGGGTGGGGCGAAAAGTCTCCAGAGGTTTCCGTTCAGGTTTCCTAAGTTGGACAGGGGCCTATTGGAACCCTGAACGGCAACAACATGCATTTATGTCGGAAAGATAGATAAGTGGTACAGATCAAGGCCATTAAATCTTCTATGACTCTTGCTAAAGTCGGTCTTTATGGTCCTGCTCTTTTGCCCATATCACTGCAGATTCCCCCCCCCCCCCCCCCCCCCCTGTATTTATCCGTCTTCTTTATGAAAGGGAACCCTGTTTTGACCCCATCTATCAGCCAGCGGATTTCAAAACCCAATGAGTCATTGTGGGGGAAAAGCTGCTTATGCCTAATGTGACCTCTGGCGAGTTTGCAACTTACATTAAGTCTGCATGCTCTGGTTACATAATTGGGTTGCAAGGTCTAATAACATGAAGCAGGTTATTCTACCCAGTCCGTACACACCAACCATCATGCTTACACATGCTTACATCTTTTTTGTTAGATTTCCAGCATGAGTAGATTTATTTGTTTTTCACTCATTGGCACCCCCCCACTTTGTTCCACCCACGTTGCCTTAAACTCCCCCAACTTTCTACCAAGGAGGGGGGTAAACAATTAATTGATCACAGTAACCAATTAATTTACCCACCAGCGGACGTGGGAGGAAACCAGAGGACTTGGGGGTGCTCAGGAGGCCAGAGGGTGAGCGTGCAAGCTCCACAGACAGCACTAGAGGCCAGGGTTGACCCTGGCTTGCTGGAGCTGTCAGGCAGCAGCTCTACCTGCTGCACCGCCACGCCACCCACAATCTCTTGCCACTAAAAGTAGGCTCACTTTAGTTACTCCTTTGTGTTTTTAAATACTTTTACTACCTTTAACGTGGCAACACGTCAGAAAGTAGTTCACAGGAATGTAGTAATGAGATTCAACTCGACCAAGCCACAAAGGGGTACATACGAACAGAGAGCAAAAAAGGCCTGGTCAAGTAATTTAATCCTAAACTGCATCTTCCAGGAAAAGAGGGTGGGTAGAGAGTGACTTTGCATATTGACGTGCATTCTAAGTATCGCTTCTTTATCCTGCAAAACCATTGTGATGATTAATTCAACTGGAACTGATTTATGTAACCATGTGATCTATATTGCAGCCGGGCTGATCAGGCAAAATTCCTTAATTTCCCTTTGATCAATATTTTTCCATCCATTACCTGTCCTCCAGTCTTTCTGGTTAAAGAACATAACACGAAGGCAGGGAGACTGAAATGCTTGGGGAAGGCCATTGTGCTGCAGGTTTTGGTACCCTATGCTAAGAGCAGAGCTCCGCACAAGAGCACTCTCACAGAATGATGTTGATGTCCAGGCTCTTTGTTACATTTGTTTTCTTCCTTGGAAGCGGGAGAATAGCTGACTTGGGGAAGCAAGTGCGTGAGTCACGGATAACAGCTTGTGGAGGTAATTTGCATCTTTGACACTGTTCATTTCCCCAGGGCTGGTGATCTTTAAGCAAATGTAGAGGCCGTGGAATTAAACAGCAGGAGTGACGTGGAAGCAAAACTGGCTAAGATGGGCTTAAAACAAGAGAGCTATGCAGTTGGGTTTCGGTCTAGAGAGGAAGTGTGAGGTTGCTATCAAGAACATTTCTCATTGTTAGCATTTAGTTTAGAGATACAGCGTGGAAACAAGCCCTTCGGCCCACCGAGTCCGCGCCGACCAGCGGTCACCCCGTACATTGGAACTATCCTACACACCAGGGACGATTACAACGAAGCCAAATCAACTTACAAACCTGTACATCTTTGGAGTGTGGAAGGAAACTGGAGCCCCTGGAGAAAATCACAAGGACAATGTACAAACTCCGTACAGACCCCATCCGTAGTCAAAATTGTACCCAGGTCTCTGGCGCTGTAACTCTACCTCTGAGCTAACTGTGCCGCCTTTATTTATTAGTGACTTCGACTTAAGTGGAAGAGACAAAGGATACACAACTTGAAACATTAACTGAAGATAGACACGAAATGCTGGAGTAACAGCCAGCATCTCTGGAAGGAAGGAATGGGTGATGTTTCGGGTTGAAACCCTTCTTCAGACTGAGCTGTTTCCCTTTCCACAGATGCTGCCAGACCTACTCAATGTTTCCAGCATTTCCTCACTTTATTAGTGTTGTGGGGGGGGGGGGGGGGATTTAAAGTGGTGTCAGGGATTTAGAGTTTGTAATAACTGAACAACATATTTAGATGAAAACATATTAGTTGGATATTTTGGTCAATGAGTTGATTGATGTACAACAGGTTTCTTTCCTGACCATGTATTCAATAGGTTTATGAGCTCCTGCTGCACAGTCCCCCAAATAGAAATGTGATGATGACCAAATGACTTGTTCCTCCAAGTGAGGGGTAAATGTTAACCAGCTCTGCAGTTTTTTTTTCAAATTGTCCCCTAGGGTCATTTATAACCTATTGTGGGAATAAGTGTCAGCGGCACTTTTGACTGAGCAGCACTCCCGCTGTGCTGCTCTGGAATATCAGCTAGAGTCCTTGGAATGAACAAAGAATAAGAGAAACAAGGAATTGGAGTCGCTGATATACAAAAATGACACAAAGTGCTGGAGTAACCTAGCGGGTCAGACAGTATTTTTGGAGGACATGGCTAGGCGACATTTTGGGTCGGGACCCTTCTTCAGATTCACATCCAATTGCCCTTGAATGAAGGTTTTGTTAGGCCAACCAGATAACTTTTTAACCACCGCCATATTGTATGGCATGGGTTCACAAAAAAGAGGAAAGGGGGATAAAAAGCCATCCCTGGAGATATTTCCTTCCCTGGAGATATTTTCTGAGCCAAAAATAAAAACAGACGATGTTTCGGGTTGGGAAGAGTCGGAGGAAGGGTCCCGACCTGAAACGTCACCTATTCATGTTCTCCAGGGATACTGCCTGACCCACTAAGTTACCCCAGCACTTTGTATCTTTCCTTGGAATTAACCTTTAGGCTATAATCTCTACCTCAATGCAGCTACCATTAAGCTGGAGGCAACCTTGTGAGTCGCATGGGGGAACAATCACATTGAATCATTTCACTCAGAAGTGTTTGCATGATGCAATGGGGTCAATGCTAATTGCCTACCCTTTTTGAAATGTGCGGTGAAGTTATTGTCAGGGTGCTTTTGGTACTGCTCCAGCATTGTGAGATGGACAATGAGAGGAAAGTGGGTCACTACAGCTGTGAGGCAGCAATGCTAACTCCACACCAGTGTGTCTCCATTCGCAACGTAACAATAGAAAATATTTATTGATTCGTCTGAATCATCCTCCTTCTAGCGGGAGAGCAGAGGAATCTACCTGAGTGTTAAAAGAATCATTAAAGAAGAAAATGCTCCAAAATTGATGTATTTTCATAATACATCATAGATTGGCTAAATATTGTATGACTCTGCAAGTGGGTTGACTCCATCACCAGCTGCATTTCCCATTGGGCAAAGTGTGGACCAACTTAGAGGGGAGCAGAGGCAGCAAATGAACCAGGAGGCTTTATTAACAGGAAAAGAAAAACAATTCAGTGAGATCCATTCACCAGGCCAGTGAACGAGACTCAGCCGCGGGACCTCAGGGAAGTAAAGGCGAGTCAAAACATGGCGCTGAAGCAAAGCTGAAGAGACAGACATCAGGCAGAGCCGTGGTAGCCGGGGGACTCCATAGTGAGAGGCACAGACAGGGGTTTCTGTGGCAACAGGCAGGATTCAAGGATGGTGTGTTGCCTCCCTGTTGCCAGGATCCAGGACGTCACAAACTGTTTGCAGAGCATCCTCAAGGGTGAAGGGGAGCAGCCGGAAGTGCTAGTGCATGTTGGCACGAATGACGGGAAGAGAGGAAAGAGATTCTGCAGCGTGACTTTAGAGAGCTCGGAAGAAGGCTGAAAAGCAGGACCTCCAGGGTGGTTATCTCCAGTTTGCTTCCAGTTCCTCGTGCTGGTGAGGGCAGGAACAGGGAGAGAGGGGATCTGAATGTGTGGCTGAGGAGCTGGTGCAGGGGCCAAGGATTTAGATTCTTAGACCACTGGGATCTGTTTTGGGGGTAAGGGTGAATTGTACAAAAGTGACGGGTTGCACCTTAACAGGCGGGGGACCAGCATTCTGGCGTGTAGGTTTGCCATTGCTACACAGGTGGGTTAAACTAAATAGTGGGGGTTGGAGACAAATTGGAAATACAAGGATGGAGTTAAAGGGAAAGAAAGTATAGGAAAAGTTAAGATAGACACCCAAATTAATGAGACAGAAAGCTCAGGAGGGGATAGGAGAGTGTGGCCGTGAAATCAGAATTGATGTGAAAGGTGAGGTGAGTAATGGATTTCAAGTATTTTATATGAATGCATAAAGTATACGAAGTAGATGAGCTTGAGGCTCAGTTAGAGATTGGTAGATATGACATTGTGGGGATTACAGAGACGTGGCTGCAGGAAGATCGGGGCTGGGAACTGAATATTCAAGGTTATACATCCTATAGAAAGGACAGGCAGGTAGGCAGAGGAGGTGGGGTATCTCTGTTGGTGAGGGATGAAATTCGGTCCCTTGCGAGGGGTGACATAGGGACTGACGATGTAGAGTCGCTGTGGATAGAATTGAGGAATTGTAACGGTAAGAAGACATTAATGGGAGTTGTCTACAGGCCCCCAAACAGTAGTCTGGATATAGGGTGCAAGTTACAGAAGGAGTTAAAATTGGCCTGTAACAAAGGTAATGCCACTGTGGTTATGGGAGATTTCAATATGCAGGTAGACTGGGAAAATCAGGTTGGTTCTGGACCCCAAGAAACGGAGTTTGTAGAGTACCTCCGAGATGGATTATTTGAGCAGCTTGTATTGGAGCCTACCAGAGAGAAGGCAATTCTGTATTTAGTGTTGTCTAATGAACCAGATATAATAAGGGAACTCAAGGTAAAGGAACCGCTTGGAGGTAGTGACCATAATATGATAAGTTTTAATCTGCAATTTGAGAGGGAGAAGGTTAAATCAGGGAGAAGGTGTCAGTGTTGCAGTTGAACAAAGAGGACTATGAAGGCATGAGAGAGGAGCTGGCCAAGGTCGACTGGAAAAGGATCCCAGCAGGAATGATGGTGGAACAGCAATGGCAGGAATTTCTGGGCATACACCAGAAGATGCAGGATCATTTCATTCCAAAGAAGAAAAAAGATTCTAAGGGGAGTAAGAGGCAACTGTGGCAGACAAGGGAAGTTAGGGATGGAATAAAACTAAAAGAAAAGGTGTATAACATAGCAAAGAGTAGCGGGAAGCCAGAGGATTAGTAAACTTTCAAAGGACAACGGAAGGTGACAAAAAGGGCAATACGGGGTGAAAAGATGAAGTACGAGGGTAAGCTGGCCAAGAATATAAAGAAGGATAGTAAAAGCTTCGTTAGGTATGTTAAGAGAAAAAGATTAGTAAAACCAAATGTGGGTCCCTTGAAGGCAGAAACAGATGAAATTATTATGGGGAACAAGGAAATGGCAGAAGAGTTGAACAGGTACTTTGGTTCTGTCTTCACTAAGGAAGACACAAACAATCTCCCAGATATACTAGAGGACTGAGGATTTAGGGAGACAGAGGAACTGAAAGAAATTTGCATTAGGCAAGAAATAGTATTGTGTAGACTGATGGGACTGAAGGCTGATAAATCCCCAGGGCCTGATGGTCTGCATCCCAGGGTACTCAAGGAGGTGGCTCTAGAAATTGTGGACACATTGGTGATCATTTTTCAATGTTCTATCGGATCAGATCCAGTTCCTGTGGATTGGAGGGTAGCTATTGTTATCCCACTTTTCAGGAAAGGAGCGAGAGAGAAAACAAGGAATTATAGACCAGTTAGCCTGACATCGGTGGTGAGGAAGAGAGTAGGATAGAGCTCTAGGAGCTTGCAGAATCAAGGGATATGGAGAGAAGGCAGGCACGGGTTACTGATTGTGAATGATCAGCCCTGAGCACAATGAATGGCGGTGCAGGCTCGAAGGGCCAAATGACCTCCTCCTGCACCTATTTTCTTCGTTTCTATGTTTCTAAATAATCTACAGTTGCAGCCCGACAACCTGTTAGTTTGTTTTACAAAGCATGTTAGAATTGCCTATGCAAACACCACACCCGTGGCCCGAACTAATATGTGATCTATTCCTGGTTTTGATGCAAAGTCAGCTACTGATCAAACACAGTGAATCAAGCATGCCAGTATCAGAAATGAGTAAAGCATTAGAGTCAGGATATAGATGAGGAGATCAAACCAACTTCAGTAAACTTTGATAATCCAGCACTCTCGGAGCTTGGGTTGTACTGGACTGACAATTTTTCCAGACTATTGGATATTATTCTCGTTATTATCCTAATAGGCTTTTTATTCAATTTTTTGTGGAAATGACACATTATTATAACAAATATGTTAGCGAACCCAATGAATTTAAAGAGAGGAGTGATGTTTTGGGTCGAGACCCTTCTTCAGACTGATGGATCAGTTTGAAGAAACGTCACCCCTTCCTACTCTCCAGAGATACTGACTGTCCCGCTGAACTAATCCAGCATTTTGTGTCTCTCTTTGGTTTGAGCTAGCAACTGCAGTTCATTCCTACACAAACGAGTTTAAATGAACCCAGGGATCAGGCGAGTTTCAGGGAAGCATGGGGAACATCACCCATGAGCGAGATCCGAAGTATCCGAATTTCTGAAAAGATGGAGAGTGTATTGTCAGTTTTACTGGATGGAAGCCATCAAATGGATTGGGTCTGTGAACATTGCACAGCTATGAAAGGTGTTTGTACATATTTGTTCAAAGAGGTATGTAAATACTGTAACATGAGAACAGAGGACATAATGAGCCATTATGGAAGCTCCTCGCTGTTAGTCTGAAGTAAGCAGTTTCATTTAATTTAGTTTAGTTTTGCTTAGTTCAGTTCAGTTTAGTTTAGGTTAGATTAGTTTAGAGATATAGTGTGGAAACAATCCCACCGAGTCCATGCCGGCCAATGGTCACCTCTACACTAGTTCTATCCTACACACTAGGGACAATTTACAGAAGCCAATCAACCTACAAACCTGCACATCTTCGGAATGTGCGGGGAAACCAGGGATAACCCACATGGTCACAGGGAGACGTACAAACTTTGTACAGACAGTCCCTGTAGTCCGGATTGAACCCGGGTTTCTGGTGCTGTAATGCCCCTGTCCCACTTAGGAAACCTGAACGGAAACCTCTGGAGACTTTGTGCCCCACCCAAGGTTTCTGTGCGGTTCCCGGAGGTTCCCGGAGGTTTTTGTCAGTCTCCCTACCTGCTTCCACTACCTGCAACCACCTGCAACCTCCGGGAACCGCACAGAAACCTTGGGTGGGGCGCAGAGTCTCCAGAGGTTTCCGTTCAGGTTTCCTAAGTGAGACAGGGGCATAAGGCAGCAAACCACCGTCTGCGCCATTGTGTGAAATTTATTTGAATTTCTTGTATCTTGTAATTGATTCTATAAGTAGAATTGACCAGCACTCCCACAGTATCATAGGATTCACTATGTGACCCTTACATATAGTGAATCTTTCAATCTACCATGTAGCGCTTGTCCATGTACATTTGGGGATGGATACCGTATCAGTGGAATTGTAAATGAAACAACATTTTTCATACAAGGACCAGTGGAAACCAGGAGCCCTCTTATTCCAACAAGCTATGGATCCTATCAGGGGGCTGAGGAAGTGGGGTTGGGGTCAAACAGCTCTTGCAGGACAGATTGGCTGGGGCGGAGGGTCAGGGCACAGGGAGCAAAGGCAGAGACATGGAGTTTAGGTACAACTCTGACAATGTTCCAATGGCTCCCCTGACACTTCTTTCTGGACTAGCTAATGTAAGTGAAGTTAACTTCAATGAGCTAAGAGGTATTCCTCGGTGTAAAGTAAGCCTCTGCTTACCTCAAAGGCAAATTTGAAACTAAGTGCACAAGCTGAGTCCTGGTAGAAAATTTTCATGAAATTAAGATATAGTACAAAGAGGAGAAAAGCTGGAGAAAAAAACTTAAATTTATTTCACTAAATAGCCAGGGGAGAAGACTCCACGGTTTAAAAAAATCTTCACTGGAATGCTAAATAATGCCCTAATTAGCATTTAATATGGATGATTCAAAGATTGTAAAGGGTGATTATTAGCTAGGAGTTTCTGAAAGAATACGTTCATTGGAATAGAAACATAGCAACATAGAAGAGTAGTCCATACGGCCCTTTGAGCCAGCACCGCCATTCAATACGATCATGGCTGATCATCCAAAATCAGTACCTCGATCCCAATATCCCTTGATTTCGTATGTGAGGTGGACACATCCTAATGGAAAGCATGAGGGGTGCCACACCAGTCTAGTAGCTGCCAATGCTCACTAGTAGCTGGGCTTACCTGCAGTGTGGGAATTGAGCTTGGGGAGAAGCCCATGAACCCTCCTGGTCAAGAGGAGATATGGGGCCACCATTGCCCAGGAGCTGGCAGCCCAGGGTCTTTGCGGACAAAGCGACCACGATGTGATAGAATTTGCCACCAGGTTTGAAAGTGATGTTATTCAATGCAAATGTAGATTCTTAAATCTGAACATAGGAAAGTAAGAAGGTGTGAGAGGAGTTGTCAGTAGCTGATTGGGAGAATACTTTATTGGGAGATACAGCGCGCAACCAGGCCCTTCTGCCTACCGAGCCCGTGCTGACCAATGATCACCATTTTTCACTGTACCTCGGTACAATAAACTAAACTTGACTAAACTAAATAAACACTAACACTATCGTACGGACTAGGGACAATTTTTACATTTTAAACTGAAGCCAATTAACCTACAAACCTGTAGGACTGTGGGAGAAAATCGGAGCACGCGGAGAAAACCCACGAGGTCACGAGGAGAACGTACAAACTCCGTACAGACAGCACCCGTAGTCAGGAATGGATCTGGGTCTCTGGCACAGTAAGGCAACAGCTCTACCACTGCGCCACCTTGCCACCCAATATATTGAAAGGGATAAGGTGGACAGGCAATAAGGAGCACTTGAAGAAATAATGCACAAACTGCAAACAAAAACATTCTTCGAGGCACAGAAACCCAACCGGAAAAGTGATTCATTTGTGGCTGACCAGAGAAATTAAAAATAGTGTAAAATCCAAGGAAGCTGATTAAGAAGCCAGAAATAGCAGCAGGTCTGAAGATTGGGAGTATTTTGGAACGCAATAATGGAAGACTAGCAAACTGATAAAGAAACCAAGGTGGATATTGTGAATAGTTGGGGAAGGATAGATAATATAAATTGACCATATGAGGATTTATAGGCACAGAAGAAGGAAAGGGCATGTTTACAGACAGAGGAGAATTTATAATGGATAGAAGGAAATGGCAGAGGAATTTAAAAAAGTACTATGTGTCTGTCTTCATGGAGGCAGACAGGTAAAATCTGCCAGATATATTAGAGAATAATGGGTCTAGTGAGAATGAGGAACTGATAGAAATAACTGGTAGTCACAAAATGGTATTCGAGGTTGCTGAGGCGAAAAGCTGATGTGTCCACAAGACTTGATGATTTATAGCCAAAGGCACCTTTCGAGATGGTGGATGGTCTGGTTATCATCCTTCATGGTCCTACAGACTCTGAAATAGTTGGTGTGGCAAATGTGAATCTACTATTTAAGAAGGGAGGGAGAGAAAACTGGAATCTGTTTCCCCAATGTCGGTGTTAGGCAAAAATTAAGTTTTGGTTGGAGCTCTGGAGATATGACTAATAAAATGGAGAAGGGGAAACCAGTGGATGCGATGTACTTGGGTTTCCAGAGGCTTGGGGTACAGATTCCATCACATGGAGGTGAGGATAATGTACTGTCGTGGACTGAGAATTCATCTTGGCATGGTGGACTGCCGGTGGTTGTGTGAGAACCAGGGTCTGGGGAACCGGCTTTTCACAATTTATGTCAATGATTTAGGTACGAGGATCAAGTTTGCTGATGATACTAAACTAAGTGGGGTTGTGAAAAATGGAGGAAGATGTAAAGAATTTTCAAGCTGACTGAATGTGTGAGAACATGGACAATAGAATATAATGAGGTAAAATGCAAAGTCGTCTGCAGCAGTGCATTTAACGGAAAAGCAGAGTGTTGTTGAATGATGATATGACATGATATGATAAAACTTTATTCATTACAGGAGGGAAATTGGTCTGCCAACAGTCATAAAAACACAAGATACATGAAACATGAATTAAAGTGGTGAGTGGAAAGGATCGGAGATGTGCAAAGATGGGGGAGGGGGGGTGGGGTGGGGAAGTCAGTCTACCCCACGACAGAAGGGGGAGAAGTTATACAGTTTGATAGCCACTGGGAAAAAAGATCTCCTGTGGCGTTCTGTACTGCATCTTGGTGGAACCAATCTGTTGCTAAAGGCACTCCTCAGGTTGACCAGCGTGTCATGGAGGGGGTGAGCTGTAGATCAAGTAATGCTGGGGGGTTTGTACACAAGTCACTGAAGGCCAGCATACAGGTGCAGCAAGCAACAAGGAGGGCAATGGTATGTTAGTGTTTATTATGAGAGTATTTGAGTGCAGGAGTAAGGAAGTCTTATTGCAATTGTTGAGGCTGCACTTGAAACATTGTGTTCAGTCTTAGTCTCCTTATATAGGAAAGAATGGACTTGACAGTAAATAATGTCTACACCAGTTCCTGGGATGGTAGGTTGCGGTAAGAGTTGAATAGACTGGGTCTGGGACTATATTCTCTCGAGTTTAAAAGAATGAGAGGAAATGTCATTGAAACAATACATTTTGAAAGGGCTCGGCAGATTGAATGCAGGGAGGGTCTTTCCTCTGGCTGAGGAGTCTCGGTTCAGCTGCTGCAGTCTTGGAGTTTGGTGTCAGACATGTCTGAACAGAGGTGAGAAATGTCTTCACTCAGAGTGTGATGAACCTCTAGAATTCTCTACCACAGAGGCCTGTGGAAGCTCAGGCACTGATGTTATTCAAAGCTGAGCAATGGATTTCTGGGCATTAAGGAATCAAGGATATGATCGTAATGTTGGGAAAATACATTGAGGTAGATGATCAGCCACAATCCTGATGAAGCTGACACGATGGACCAGATGGCCTACTAATGTTCCTGAATCTTAGATTATTACAGTATGCAGGTGGCACTGTTTAGGAACAGGATTAGGCCATTTGACTCATCAAGTCTACTCCACCATTCAATCATGGCTGATTTATCTCTCCCTCCTAACCCCATTCTCCTGTCTTCTCCCCATAACTCCTGATACATGTACTAATAAGAATCGTTCTGCTTCTGACATGTACAGTTCCTCAGGATAAGCACTCATGAGAGAGACCCAGCCCCACAAGATCACACTGAAACACTGCTGTACATCAGGGTCAGAGCATCATAGAACGATACAACAAGGAAATAGCCTTTTGCCATCCATCAAGTGCCCATTTACACCATTCCTACATCAATCCCCTTTCTGATTCATTGCATGAACGCTTGGACAGTGAAGGGGGCAGTCACTCTTCAGATTTAGGGTATTGATGGGTGAGGTGATGTCTTGTTCTATGTGAGAGAGGAGACATTCCTGTCCGGTTCTGGGTTTGGGGAGAGCACTGGCCAATTTTGCTCTGGGATACCAGGGTTTACTGTCCTTTGGGTTTGTGGAAAGCACAGTCCAACTCTGACAGGGGTTACTGAAGAGCATGAGAAATAGAGGCAGGCGTAGACCATTCAGACCTTCATTCTTGCTCCACCATTCAATAACATTAGGGCTGATCTTTTTTGCTTCACTTTCCTGCAGATATTCTTTAATTTTCTTAACATCCAGAAACCTGTCTTGCATACAGTCCACTCAGTGACTGAGTCTCCACAACCTCTAGGGTAGAGAATAGAATTCCAAAGATTCACCACCTTCAGGTGAAGGAATTTCTCCTTATCTTTGGCCCATCCGTTATTTTGAGATCAAGACCCCCTGGTTCTAAACATCATAGCCGGGGATACATCATCTCTGCATTAACATCTCAAATCCAGTAAGAATTTTAAAATAAAGGTAAGGTTGGAAACACTCAACAGATCGGGCAGCTTCTGTGGAGAGAGAAACAGAGTCAATGCTTTGGATGAACAACCAAAGGTCTAAAACAAAAGGGCATAGGTGAGGGAGAAAGATTTAGGAAGGGACCATAGGTGCAACTTTTTCATGGAGTTTTGTATGTATTTGCATGGAGCTGCCAGAGGAAGAGATTGAGGCGCGTACAATTACAATATATATAAAACACCTTTGACAGGTACTTGGATAGGAAAGGTTTTGAGATATATGGACCAGCTGCAGGCAAATACAACTTGGATCAGTTAGGCAGCTTGGTCGACATGGAGGAGTTGGTCCGAAGGGCCTGTTTCCACACAGAAAGGCTCTGTAATTCTAAGTCACAAAGAATCCTGAAGTGAAAATATATCACTGCTCTGTGATGGTTGATGCATCTAAATTCTGGAACTCCCTCCATACCAGCACGGTGGGACTCAGCGGGTCAGGCAGCATCTCTGGAGGAAAAGGATGGGTGACGTTTTCAGTTGGGACTCTTCTTCCGACTGAAGAAATGTCATCCATCCTTTTTCACCAGGGATGCTGCCTGACCAGCTGAGTTACTCCAGCACTATGTGTCTATCTTTGGTATAACCCAGCATCTGCAGTTCTTTGGGTCCACAGCTGAGGATCTCAGTGGGTTAGGCAGCATTTGTGGGGGCAATGGAATTGTCGATCATTTGGGTCGAGACTCGGTATCAGGTTTGTGCTTTGCTCCATATTCCAGCATCTGCTGCCTCTTGTGTCTTTGTCCACCATTTCCCTTTTCAGTGACGTCTTTCATCTTCACCAATTTCCAGTGAGTCTTTAGATCCCTTTGAACACCAACATTTTCCGATCCCTCAACACTTGGCTCTTCTAATTTTTCAAACAATGTTAGTCAATCTCACCTTTTTCCAGCTAATATTTCACTTGTTGTTCACCAAGCCTGTCTATACACTACTGATATCCCTCTGCACCCTCCTCACAGCTCCTGCTCCCGCCTAGCCCAGAATCATCAATAAACCTGGGCTTGTTAGGTTAGAGGAATCCGGCTACCATGAATTGATACTAAAAGCTGGAACCTTGTGGAAAGATGTCGTGGACCTATCAATGCAAAGTTCTCCATTCCGCTAACATTGGAACTGGAATCTCCGAAGCAACATTAAACTCATTCTGTAGCAGCACAGGTACTTCTACTCATTGCCGTCTGTAGCTAAAAATATCCAGAAGTCCAGATTTAATATACAGCTGACAAACAGTATGGAGGGGATAAGCAGGCCACCTACAGCAAGATGAGAGATTGTTTTTAACAGTGCAATATATCAAGGTTGGTGCAGGAACAGACAGGCGTGAATGACTTGGCAGGCATCATAACGTTTACTGAGATTGATTTTCTAGGAAACAAAAACTGTAACAACGAACACTATTCCAGAAGTTATACATTAGAAAAAACTTTTGCCTTGATAGATCCCTCTTAACCATCCTCCATTAAGATGTCTTAAAATGCTTGCAGCAAGCGTTCCTTCTGAAGAGTGTAGGAAGGAACTGCAGATGCTGGTTTACACCGTAGACACAAAATGCTGGAATAACTCAGCGGGAACAGGCAGCATCTCTGGTCTGAAGAAGGGTCTCGACCCGAAACGTCACCCATTCCTTCTCTCCAGGGTTGCTGCCTGTCCCGCTGAGTTACTCCAGCATTTTGTATCTGTCTTCCTTATGAAATATGCTCTCTGTGAAAAAGCTGCAACTGATTTGTGCACAGCAAGCTCCCACCGATAATAAAGGAGAATATTAATTTTTAGCATTCTTCAAGGGGTAAATATTGACCAAGTGTCGAACTAGCATCTGGATTAGCATAGCATATGGAGGCTAAGTTTAATGTTAGGGTTGTTCACTTAACCTGTGTATATAGCATGAAAGACTGTGCTCTCTTCACAACCAACATTGGACACACTTCTTAAAGTACCCTAACCCCCGCACAGACAGTCAACCATGTCAGTGTGGAGTTCTCTGTGGGTCAGACTGGGCAAAAACACCAGGTTCCCTCTGCAGCAGATATTAGTGAATCAGTGAATGTGTATTTATGACAATCCAGCATTGTGATTAATTTAATTAATGATAGCTGTTCCTTACATTTTTAACTGAATTTAAATCGTCCTTGTGTCTGTCATGGGGGATTTAAGCTCCTATCTGCCTCATTCCACCATCTGCCCGATTATCCCATATTAACTGCCCATGTTTCGGGATCTATGTGACTTCAGGAAGGGAAGACAGTTCCATGGGCGCAGCAGACAGATATCTGCCAGAAGCAACAACAGGCCTCTCCACCCCATTTCCTACGTTTCTTTGACAATCCTGCTAGTTACAGCGTGGATAGCAAAATATAAAATCCAACCATACTCAGAACACAGTCATCAGCAATGTAAGCCCTCATGCCCAAAGTCTCCAAGGTGGTACATATCCGTGTCTGTACACAGTTGTATGACATGAGGAATGGATTACATAGAAGCAGGTCAGCTGTACTCAGGAATACTTGAGACTTTTATTTTTGCTCCACAATTGAACAAAGGCTGGGGTGGGAGGAGGAAGTGAAAGGGACACTGACCTGGAAACTGCTCTGACAGCTGCCAGCGACACTCCTGCTAACGAGGACTGGGTCCTGAGGGGGTCCCTGCCTAGCAACTGCTTCGAGTTGGAGGTGAGTGGATTCACAAAGGCGTCCAGAGGCACATCTTGCTTAATCTCCTTCAATCACGCCAGCAGGAATCACTGACTCCCTCCGCCTTGTTCAGTTTATTGTGTGGTCATGGTGGGCTCTGAATCCACATGTTGCCAAAAATTAACATTACTTCACATTTCACAATACTCTCACCCTGGAAATGTTATAATTTGCTTAGGGAAATCCTCTTTCTTTCAAACTTTCTCCATCACGTTGCAGCTTATTTAGCTCAGTCCCAGGGTATAGTATTTTAGTTTAGTTTAGTTTAGAGATACAGCGCGGAAACAGGCCCTTCGGCCCACCGAGTCCATGCTGACCAGCTATCCCCTCTTACTAACACACACTAGGGACAATTTTACATTGATACCAAGCCAATTAACCTACAAATCTGTACGCCTTTGGAGTGTGGGAGGAAACCGAAGATCTCGGAGAAAACCCACGCAGGTCACTGGGAGAACGTACAAACTCCGTACAGACAGCACCCGTAGTCAGGGTTTACAGGCTTTATCTGGCCTTAAGCAGCAACTCTACCACTATGCTACCGTGCTGCCCTCCGAGCACGACCAAGTGTACATGTGTAATGTGGTGCTTGTGGCAGTGGTTTGAAATCCAGAGATCTGGGATGAGAAACAAAGGGACAGCAGTTTAAATCTCACTCTGGTAGTTTGAAGATTTTGGGAATACAAAGCTGATATTGGAAAGGTGACTGAAATTGGATTGTTGTAATTTCCCAGACAGTTAACTAATGTCCTTTGGGGAAAGAAACATAGAAACATAGAAAATAGGTGCAGGAGTAGGCCATTCGGCCCTTCGAGCCTGCACCGCCATTCAATATGAACATGGCTGATCATCCAACTCAGTATCCTGTACCTGCCTTCTCTCCATACCCCCTGATCCCTTTAGCCACAAGGGCCACATCTAACTCCCTCTTAAATATAGCCAATGAACTGGCCTCGACTACCCTCTGTGGCAGAGAGTTCCAGAGATTCACCACTCTCTACATGTTTACATGTGATTCTGCCCCAGCCAATACAGTCAACTGCAACCCCACCAGCCAGTATCTCAAACTGATATTTGAGAAAACTTTGAATGACTAGATTTAGATTTAGATTTAGATGTAGGTTTATTATTGTAATGTGTACCGAGGTACAGTGAAAAAATTAGTTTTGCCGGCTATCCAGTCAGATCAAACAATACTATACACAAATACAATTGTCAAACTTAAGTACAATAGATAGAGCAAAGGGGAAGATACGGAGTGCAGAATATAGTTCTCAGCATTGTAGCTCACAGGTTCCATATTCCGCAATTGAGTGGAGGTGAATTGGACAGTACCCTAGTTTATGGAAGGACCATTCAGACGCCTGACCAAGTGCTGGTAAATTGGATTAGTATACATGGGTATGATGGTCGGCATAGATAGGGTGGGCCAAAGGCCTGTATCTGTGCCGTATGCCTATCGTTATTTGTCAGGCTGCACCAGTTCAAGGTGACATATAATTGAGACGATTAAAGATGAGCAGAAAGTGGTGGCTTTGGTTTCAAACACCCACATCCTGACATTTAAATTTTTATCAAAATTGCATGAGATCTATGGAAAACACTGAGAGGAATTTTACATAAATCAACCATATCTTCTATGCACAACCTCGGAGAGTACATTTACAGAATTTCTAAATGCCAATAGCAACCTGTTACAATAAAGGAGGCACTAGTCATACACAGGGGAGCAAATAGCTCAATCCCAGGGATATATATTTTTCCATTTTAGAGATACAGCGCATGAGCTAGGGACAATTTACATTTATACCAAGCCAATTAACCTACAAACTTGACGTCTTTGGAGTGTGGGAGGACACGTTCAACCTCCGTATAGACAGCATACACATCCAGGTGCTGGAGTTTGCACGTTCTTCCTGTGATCATGTGGGTCTCCCCCGGGTGCATGGGTTTTCTACGACATGTGGGTTGGTCTCTGTAAATTGCCCTGTGGTATGTGGGTAGCAGGAGAATCGGGGGTGAATTACAGGGAATGCGGAAGGAAAAATGGGATTAATTTAGGTAGGAATAGCTACTTCCCCACAGCCATCAGGCTATTAAACCTGGCTCGGACAAAACTCTGATTATTAATAACCCATTATCTGTTATTTGCACTTCATCAGTTTATTTATTCATGTGTGTATATATTTATATTATGGTATATGGACACACTGATCTGTTTTGTAGTAAATGCCTACTATGTTCTGTGTGCTGAAGCAAAGCAAGAATTTCATTGTCCTATCAGGGACACATGACAATAAACTCACTTGAACTTGAACTTGAGCTTAACGGTTGGTGCAGTTGATGTGGGCTGAAGGGTCTGTTTCTGTGCTGTATTACTGTTTAGTAACAGCAACTGTGACCATGTGGTCGTCAGACGGTTCTGAAACCCACCATGCTCTTCTATCATCTGGCTCATATGTGCCTCCAGTCCCACGTCAGCATTGTTGAATCGCAACCTCTTTAAGAAGAAAGTACTCAACCCATTCCAAGGGCAACTTTGGACACGCAATAAATGTCTCACTCCACCCCAATAAACTGTAATAATCTTGTTAATCCACTGGCTCATTATGAAGCAGCTCCTCTGTGACTCCTGCTCCCCGATACCTAACCGTTTACACGAGGTGACCTTCTAAGATCATTCTGCCTGTGTGCATTCCTTTTATTTAAATGCTTCAGCAAATTTACTTTAAAAAAAAAGGAAATTATGGGTGGAGATGTATGAACTGCAGTTCTTCTCGACTGTAATTAGGTTCTCCAAAATCACTTTCTTCCATGTAGTTAAACCATGCCTCAGCCAACAGCATTTTGAAGACTCTTTAATTTACACCGTCAAACATTCACTGTTTATCTTTAAAGAATGTCTGGGTATGAAATTATTATAAATGTTGCACTTAAAAAAATGTCTTTGCACAGCACTGGAATTGCCAAACATTGGTTATAGAGCAAAAATAGTTTTGTGGTCAGTACGACTTGGTGCTGGACCATAATAACAAGCTAAATGCAAGAAGCCAATCTCATTTCTGCCAGCATTTATGTTTTTACCCAGTGGCAGGCAAATGGGACTAGGCCAGAATGGCAAGTTGGGCTGAAGGGCATTTTTCCATGCTGCGTAGCTCCATGACTCAAAGGCACCTTGAGAACTTCCCAATAAAGATAAAAAGCAAATATTACCTTGAATTGCTTTTTTATTATAATTCCTTGTCCCTTACGAACTGATAGGCAGCATGTGTGGCTAAAGATACAGAGTTTCAGGTAGAAGACGTTTGGCTAGAACTGTTTGTTATTAGCATGGGGCGAAGGAACCTGCACCGACAGAGTAAACAACAACATGCTTTCATTAAACCACTGCAAATCTTAAAGTTAATGGCACAATAACAATTCCATTTCTAAATACCAATTGTAAGTGTGGGCAAAATCCAATCAGTGAAAAAAAGTCCCACCTTATTAACATTTTGAAAGTATTTAATTGGTTGTAAAGCAAGTTGGTGTGTCCTGAGTTTGTGAAATGTGTCACAGTGGACATTTTTACTTTCTTTCCTCTTTTAATATTTAATGTGTCACCAGGAGAATGTAACGAGACGTTATTAACAGCCACAATGTTACCACACTTGGCTCTCAGGACTTTATCTGCTGGTGTCAGGTGTGATGCAGGAATGGTACTCCTGCCTCTGATTCAATCAGACATGAGTCTAAATCTACTTGAGTACAGAACTGAGAGAGTTCTGCTCCGTCAGATGAGATATTAAATCATGCCTGCCCTCTGAGCTGCTTGTGGTACAACAAGTGCTCTCAGAATATGTGTTCCTCAACCAACATCTTAATCAGATTATCTGTCCTTTTGGACAGATAATGACTTAATTGCCTTGCAAGTGCTTTTCAATGACAGTCTATCTGAAAGCTGTTATAGGAATCCAGTATTCCTAACATAATGTGGCAATAATAGTGCTGGTAAATTGACCACTTCACCAGAACATGCCTGACAGAATCAGTGCCAGACATTTCTACAACAGTAAAAGCAACATTTGCTTTTAGATCTTATATATTTTCTCACCACATAGAAGAAGGTAATTCAGCCCATGGAATTGATTCTTTGAAGAAGTAAATAGCAGGACAGACAAAGGAGAGGCAGTAGATGCTGTGTACTTAGATTTTCAGGACTAGAGGTCATGGCCTCAGAATTAAAGGACATTCTTTTAGGAAGGAGATGAGGAGAACTGTCTTTAGTCAGAGGGTGGTGAAGCTGTGGAATTCTTTGCCACAAAAAGGCTGTGGAGGTCAAGTCAGGGGATACATTTAAGGCTGAGATAGATAGATTCTTGATTAGTATCGGTGTCAGAGGTTATGGGGAGAAGGCAGGAGAATGGGGTTAGGAGGGAGAGATAAATCAGCAATGATTGAATGGCAGAGTAGACTTGATGGGCCGAATGGCCTAATTCAACTCCTATCCCTTATGACCACATGACCTTATGACCTTTGCTGATACTCAAAGCATCATCAATCCCATTCCTCCACTTATCTCTTTGTAATATGTTCTGCCCATCAACTCCCTCTCCACCAACACTAGGATTAACTAATAGCTGCCAATGAACCTACCAACGTGCACATCTGAAACCCAAACAGTCAGAGTGGGAAGGTGCAAACTCCACATAAACAGCCACAGGGCTGGATTGTACCCAGGCCACTCTGTTGCCCTGCATAATGGCTGGTGGTGCACAGGTCCTTCACAGTGTTCCTGCTCCCAATGAAAAAATCATTAAACAGGACCTGCTCACTTAATGTGCCTCGTTGAGAGTATGTAACCTAGAGAGGAGATTAACGCAATGGAAAGGAAGGACATTAGTTTGGAGGATGTGGAATCGGTATGGGTAGAGCTGCGAAACACTAAGGGGCAGAAAACGCTGGTGGGTATTGTGTACAGGCCACCTAACAGTAGTAGTGAAGTTGGAGATGGTATCAAACAGGAAATTAGAAATGCGTGCGACAAAGGCAAAACAGTTATAATGGGTGACTTCAATCTACATATAGATTGGGTGAATCAAATTGGCTGGGGTGCTGAGGAAGAGGATTTCTTGGAATGTATGCGGGATAGTTATCTAAATCAACATGTAGAGGAACCAACGAGAGAGCAGGCTATTTTAGACTGGGTATTCAGTAATGAGGAAGGGTTAGTTAGCAGTCTTGTTGTATGTGCCCCCTTGGGCAAGAGTGACCATAATATGGTTGAGTTCTTCATTAGGATGGAGAGTGACATTGTTAATTCAGAAACAATGGTTCTGAACTTAAAGAAAGGTAACTTTGAGGGTATGAGTGGCGGCGGCGCGGCGAGTGTCGGCGCGGCTCTGGCTGCAGCGGCTCTCCGGCAGTCCTGTTTGTTTTGTGTTTTTTGGTTGTTTATTTTCGTTTTGGTTAGTCTAGTTTTTGGTTTTTAGTTTGTGTTTTGGGGGGGGGGGGGGGGGGGTTGAAACGGGGCTTGCTGTCTCTCCCTGCGGGGGAATGCGACTTTTATGTCGTATTCCCCTTCTCTGCCTCCGTCTGCGCTGAGGCCTAATGGCGGAGCTGGCGACCTCGAGGCTCAGGAGGCAGAGCCCGCCGGGACTCGCACTGAGCTCGCTCCCGTGAGGACGGCCCGGCTCGGGGCTGGAACAGGGCTTTCGTGAGGGGCTGTGACGGCCGGCCCGAGGAAGGAACGGTGCTCCCGTCGGAGTAGCCGAGCTCGGGGAGGTACGGCGTTCCCAGCCTGAGGGAGGAGCGGCGCCCGGTCGGGGCGGCCCAGCCTGAGGGAGGAGCGGTGCCCGGTCGGGGCGGCCCAGCCTGAGGGAGGAGCGGTGCCCGGTCGGGGCGGCCCAGCCTGAGGGAGGAGCGGTGCCCGGTCGGGGCGGCCTGGCGCGAGGGAGGAGCGGCGCCCGGTCGGGGCGGCCTGGCGCGAGGGAGGAGCGGCGGCCTGGCGCGTGGCTGAGACGGTGGCAGTACTCACGTGAGGGCGATCCGGCTCGGGGCTGGAACGATGCTCCGGGGGCTGGGACGGCAGTTCTGGTGGCGGTGGCCTGAGACCGGGGGTTCGGCCGCGGGCCAGCGGCTGCGTCAGCAGGTCTGGTGAGCGGCAGCTTCGACTACCCCGGGCCGCGGTGTTTGAGCCGCGAGGACAGGTTTTAACCGCCCGGGGGGTATCGCCTCAGCGCAGAAGGAGAAGAGGAGGGAAGAGACTGCAGCCCTAAGACTTTTGCCTCCATCACAGTGAGGAGATGTTGGGTGGACTCACTGTGGTGGATGTTAATATGTGTTTATTGTTGTTTTTTATTGTATTGTATTATATTATATGTATGACTGCTTAAATTTCGTTCAGACTTCGGTCTGGATGACAATAAAAGGCTATTCTATTCTATTCTATTCTATTCTATGAGACGTGAATTGGCCAAGATTGACTGGCAATTAATTCTAAAGGGTTGACGGTGGATATGCAATGGAAGACATTTAAAGACTGCATGGATGAACTACAAAAATTGTTCATCCCAGTTTGGCAAAAGAATAAATCAGGGAAGGTAGTGCATCCGTGGATAACAAGGGAAATCAGGTATAGTATCAAAGCGAAGGATGATGCGTACAAATTAGCCAGAAAAAGCAGCATACCAGAGGACTGGGAGAAATTCAGAGACCAGCAGAGGAGGACAAAGGGCTTAATTAGGAAAGGGAAAATAGATTATGAAAGAAAACTGGCAGGGAACATAAAAACTGACTGCAAACGTTTTTATAGATATGTGAAAAGAAAGAGATTAGTTAAAACAAATGTAGGTCCCTTGCAGTCAGAAACAGGTGAGTTGATCATGGGGAACAAGGATATGGCGGACCAATTGAATAACTACTTTGGTTCTGTCTTCACTAAGGAAGACATAAATAATCTGCCGGAAATAGCAGGGGACCGCGGGTCAAAGGAGTTGGAGGAATTGAGTGAAATCCAGGTTAGTCAGGAAGTGGTGTTGGGTAAATTGAATGGATTAAAGGCCGATAAATCCCCAGGGCCAGATAGGCTGCATCCCAGAGTACTTAAGGAAGTAGCTCCAGAAATAGTGGATGCATTAGTAAGAATCTTTCAAAACTCTTTAGATTCTGGAGTAGTTCCTGAGGATTGGCGGGTAGCAAACGTAACCCCACTTTTTAAGAAGGGAGGGAGAGAGAAAACGGGGAATTACAGACCAGTTAGTCTAACATCGGTAGTGGGGAAACTGCTAGAGTCAGTTATTAAAGATGGGATAGCAGCACATTTGGAAAGTGGTGAAATCATTGGACAAAGTCAGCATGGATTTACGAAAGGTAAATCATGTCTGACGAATCTTATAGAATTTTTCGAGGATGTAACTAGTAGCGTGGATAGGGGAGAACCAGTGGATGTGGTATATCTAGACTTCCGGAAGGCTTTCGACAAGGTCCCACATAAGAGATTAGTATACAAACTTTAAGCACACGGCATTGGGGGTTCAGTATTGATGTGGATAGAGAACTGGCTGGCAAACAGGAAGCAAAGAGTAGGAGTAAACGGGTCCTTTTCACAATGGCGGGCAGTGACTAGTGGGGTACCGCAAGTCTCAGTGCTGGGACTCCAGCTATTTACAATATATATTAATGATCTGGATGAGGGAATTGAAGGCAATATCTCCAAGTTTGCGGATGACACTAAGCTGGGGGGCAGTGATAGCTGTGAGGAGGATGCTAGGAGACTGCAAGGTGACTTGGATAGGCTGGGTGAGTGGGCAAATGTTTGGCAGATGCAGTATAATGTGGATAAATGTGAGGTTATCCATTTTGGTGGCAAAAACAGGAAAGCAGACTATTATCTAAATGGTGGCCGATTAGGAAAAGGGGAGATGCAGCGAGACCTGGGTGTTATGGTACACCAGTCATTGAAAGTAGGCATGCAGGTGCAGCAGGCAGTGAAGAAAGCGAATGGTATGTTAGCTTTCATAGCAAAAGGATTTGAGTATAGGAGCAGGGAGGTTCTACTGCAGTTGTACAGGGTCTTGGTGAGACCACACCTGGAGTATTGGGTACAGTTTTGGTCTCCAAATCTGAGGAAGGACATTATTGCCATGGAGGGAGTGCAGAGAAGGTTCACCAGACTGATTCCTGGGATGTCAGGACTGTCTTATGAAGAAAGACTGGATAGACTTGGTTTATACTCTCTAGAATTTAGGAGATTGAGAGGGGATCTTATAGAAACTTACAAAATTCTTAAGGGGTTGGACAAGCTAGATGCAGGAAGATTGTTCCCGATGTTGGGGAAGTCCAGGACAAGGGGTCACAGCTTAAGGATAAGGGGGAAATCCTTTAAAACCGAGATGAGAAAAACGTTTTTCACACAGAGGGTGGTGAATCTCTGGAACTCTCTGCCACAGAGGGTAGTTGAGGCCAGTTCATTGGCTATATTTAAGAGGGAGTTAGATGTGGCCCTTGTGGCTAAAGGAATCAGAGGTTATGGAGAGAAGGCAGGTACGGGATACTGAGTTGGATGATCAGCCATGACCATACTGAATGGCGGTGCAGGCTCAAAGGGCCGAATGGCCTACTCCTGCACTTAATTTCTATGTTTCTATGTTTCTATGAACCACCAGCTTTGGTGAACCACCAGCCTTGCCATTTTAGGTGTCTGTTCTTCCCAAGTGACTGTTTTCCCCCCCATGGTTTGACTGCTTTCCTGAGTAGACAGTACAATACAAAATCAGTTTTGGTTCATGTATTGTATATATTTATTATTTGAATAAAGTCTATTTTGAAAAAAAAAAAGTTTCAGAACGCATTACACCAACTGATTCCAGGCAGCTCAGCTAACTTCCATTAAGGTGAAGTTTGAACACTGATCACAGAAGTGAGATTCACTTGTTTTCCTCTCTAGTTTATTCTATTGTTTACAATGTACTATGCTGTTGTGCTGCTGCAACTAACAATTTCATTGTGCTATCTGGGACATATGAAAATAAAACACTCTTGACCATCTACACTTTGAAATGATATTTTCTTTGCTCATTTGATATCTTTTTTAATGTAATCTTTTACACTCCAAAAGCATATTATCAAAAAGCATAGGTGAGCAAAATGAAGCTGCAGATATCAGAATATTATACTGCAGCACTAACAATGGTAAGAAAGTGCAATTACAGTGTGATATACGTACACATGTGGAGAGAAACAAAAAGTCGACATTACCAGAGATGCCAACCAAAATTTAGTTCCAGTAAACAGGAAATGGAGTTATATGCTGCAGACAATGAGTTAGCACGCTGACTCCTAGCCCTTGCGTTTATGTCCAGCCCTGACTGGTTGGTTGGATGTTTGTAGTCATTGTAACAAAGTGAACAAACAAACTTTGATAGGACAGGAAACCTGTTCTGGGGAATAGTCTTTAACTTTAAATGTCTCTTGTGTTTTCCTCTCTCCACAGTTGCTGCCTGACCCATTGAGTGTTTCCTGCATTTTCAGTTTTTATTTCAAAACGTCCTAATTCTTTGAATTTAACTAATAGACAATATCAACCAGTGATACTAAATGCAAACTGAATAAAAGAACCTGTGTCAACCCACTGCTTTATGCCATAAAGCAGAGCGATGAAAGGAAGTTTAGGTGTCATTAGTAGTGCTAATCAAGGAACGTGGACATAACCGCAATGTCACTCTTTACTTGTCCCAAAACTTACGTTTATATAGCACCTTCCACATCCCTCGACCCCAAACACTTCACAACAGATGAAGAACTTTGTGAAGGTAGACACAAAATGCTGGAGTAAGTCCGCGGGTCATGCAGCATCTCTGGAGAGGAGGAATGGGTGGCGTTTCGGGCCGAGACCCTTCTTCAGACTTTGTGAATGCAGTTCTTGTTGTCATGTCGGAGACACAGCAAACCAATGTTTGCACAAGTTCCCACAAACAACCAGATAATTATGGAATAACTCAGCGCATCAGGCAGCATCTCTGGAGAAAAGGATTTGGGTCGAGACCCTTCTTCGGACTGTTTATTTTGTGCAATTGGTGGAGAGATTGTTATTTTATTTTTTTTCCATTATGACGTAGAAGAAGGCAATTCGGCCCGCCGATTCGAAGTCTCAGAACAATTTCCATTCCTTGGCATCTATTCTCCTATCATTCCTATCAATCTCCCCCCCCCCCCCCCCCCCCCCCCCCCATCCCCTCCCTCTCCCCGGTGGATGATTTACTGGGTCAATTAACTCAGAACCCGAAAAAAAAGACACAAGATTGGAGTAAGTCAGGCAGCATCTCTGGAGAACATGGATAGGTGACGTTTCAGGGACCTTCGCAACCCGCACATCTTTGGGATGTGGGAGGAAAGCCGAGCACCCGGAGGAACTCCTCGCGGTCACTGGGAGAACGCAAGCGTGCACTGAAATCGGGCTTGACACAAAATGCTGCAGTAACTCAGCGGGAAAAGCAGCATCTCTGGGGAGAAGGAATTGGTGACGTTTCGGGTCGAGACTCTTCTTCAGACTGAAATCAGGCTCGGTGCCGGGTCTCTGGAGCTGCTAAGCAGCATTTCTACCCTCCATCATAACTGAGGAAGACATGGAGCAGTGAGGTGGGAGCTATCATGTCCCACTGCAGTAGGGGGCTCCTCTCAACAGCTCACTGGAGTAAGGGAACACACACTCTCCCTGTGTACTGTGCTCAAGCCCTAAGAGTGGGACTTGAAGCTCCAGGTTCCCAACTAACAGTGCCGCCCTCTCTCGAGTACGTTTGTCAATTACAAACGGGCAGTTTCACTCCTTGACCTCAGTCCACCCAAACTGATCTCCAACCTCCTTTGTACTCTTTTATTCGGATTAATTTCGGAACCTCCGCCCATGAGGGGGACGATTTCCAGCTCCAGGTTCTCATGGGAAATACAAGAGTAATTGTAAGCAACTTTCCTCCGCCCTAAACTCACAAAAATAATAAGTTTCAAATAAAACTTTTTTTTTAAATCCAGAAAATCAGGAAGCCGAGCATGCATGTATTATAATAGCGCGGAGTCTTTGATGCCTTTCATGTCAGTCAGTTCACGATAATGTTGCTTTCAAAACGGAGTGAGGTTTAAAACAGAATAATTGCAAATAAGACGACAGGTCGCCGGGTAAATGTGGGCTGGAGACAGGCAAATATATACCTCCCCCCCCCCCCTTACCCCCCTTACCCCCACCCCACCTCCTCACCCCATCCCCTCTCTCCTCCCTTTCACTTAGTGAGATACTGCAAGTGTCCCCAGCGGGCTGGCTCTGAGCTACCTCTCGCTCGGGTTTAGAGGAAACGTTGCTCCTGTCAGTCCAATTGTATAACAATAACAAGTTTAACAATAACGAGGGAAACCCGGAGGGGGAGGGACGGGGGTTGGTAGATCGGAAGCCACGCGGTAGCGGAGAAGCAATTTAGAGGCATCGCATTGTAAATGATTGCAGCAGGTCGGCGGAACGGCGGCTGGGGAAGGGTCTGCCGCAGGATCCTAGCGTGGGGCGGCTGCAGGAGTCGGGCTGAATATAAACACGCCGGCTGTTTATCGGACAGACACAGGCGCGCTGCTTGCATCTTTAAGGAGGAGCTTTGGGCATTGACACCAGCCCGGTGCCTGGCCTCAGTCAACCCGCCGGCGGCTCCCGGGGAAAGAAGATGTGTGTGGACAAGGACACGTCCGACTGCCCGCTCTCCGTCTCCGTCTCGTCAGAGGAGATCCAGACCCTGAGCGGCGCCATCCCGCCCGGGGAAGCGCCGTCCAGCCGGGCGGAGAAATTCCGGGCTCTCTACCGACTGCGCCCTCACATCGCGGCCGGGATACTCAGCTTCGGATACGTGGTGAATTACATGGACCGCTACACCGTGGCAGGTAACGGCGGCTCGACCAGCACCGGCACCTTGCGGGGGGATACACATGCACCTGTTCTGCTGCTGCCCGTCACCTAGCTGCGCCGGGAGGGGAGGTTGGGAGGGGGGTGTAGACTGCTTCTCCCGGGCTGAGCTCAGTCTGTCCCGGGTCTCTCATGGGGAGAGAGGGCCAGGCGTCCTACCCCCCCCCCCCCCCCCCCCACCGTGTGTCCGGCTTCAGTCTGAACGGATTCACAAGGAACTGCAGATGCTGGGGCCATGGGCAAAACGCACAGTGCCGGAGGATCTCGGCCGGTCAGGCAGCATCTGTGAAGGGAAATGGAAAGGCGACGTTTCTGCGTCCCTTCTCCCGAAACGTTGCCCTGTCCATTCCCTCCACAGATGCTGCCTGCCTGGCCCGCTGAGTCCCCCCGGCAGTTTGTGTTCGGTCCAAACGGGGCAGACAAGTTAGAAGACCTTGCATTCCCCTCGCTTCACCCCCTAGGTTCCTGACCCCGACTCTCACCAGCGCAGCAATGTGGAGGAAAGAACTGCAGATGCTGGTTTAAAACCGAAGATAGACACACAAAGAAAGCTGGAGTAACTCAGCGGGTCAGACAGCATCTCTGGAGAGAAGGAATAGATGATGTTTCGAGTCGAGACCCCATTCCAACTCTCCAGAGATGCTGCAATTCCAGGGGAGAGCAGGATGCGGGGTCACCTGTTCCAGGTGAGTTCCCCCAGGTGAGAGCGTACCTGAACCTCGCTTGTCCCGGGCCAGCCCGTGGGCAATGTCCGGGGTCCCAACCCCAGTCCACAGACAGGACACCGTTAACCTGTTCGAGCGAACAAGCGGCCGCTCAGCTGGGAAGGATGACAATGGCCCGGTCAGTGGATGCGATGCGAAGTACTTCGCCGATGTAGTCCCCATCTACAGTTAGTTCGCAGCCTTTCCCTACTCGCCGCGCCTCTGCGGAGTCAGTGGGGTAATCGATAAGCCGAGGAAGCTGCCCGACCTACTTGTTTTTATATTTCATCCTCCTCCCCAGAGCTGGAGGAACTAAAATGGCGAGTGGCTGCAGACTGGTCTCTTGAGAATAATCTTATAAATGGGATTCCTTTTAAAATGACACAAATGCCACTAATGTTGGATAGGTCCGGGGAGGCCTTTGATAAATAGTTCAGACACCCTCTGCGGAAACCCATCATCAGCTGTAGGCTGGCGGCAGGTGCGAGTTTAATAGATTGTTGTATAGTGCTATAAATTATTAAACTCCCACTTCTCTCCACCCCTGACAATAAGAGTTAAGTCCATGGTTCTTTATTTACTCGTATAAAACAGACCAGAACCTTCACGGTTTGATCTCGGCCGGCAGAGGATAACACACTGCTGCTTGGCCAAAGGTGCTGGTAATCTGACGAAGGCACCATGGTCTTGTCCAGAAGTTCCCTGCGTTTCTTCGAACGGCATCTGAGTGTTAGTTGTCGGTTAGACTCGCCACAGAAAGTTCGGCTCGACATAATTATCAATGTAATAACACGATTTATGTTTGTGCAACATCACTGAACATCTTCAGCCCAGAAGTGAACAAATTAAAAGTGTGCTGCTTTATTCAGACTGATGACATTTTTTCCCCTTGGTGTTTTAATGTATATTTAAAGGTATTTTCTTGTCCCTTCTGCAAGCCTTGTCTTCCTTTTGGCGCATTTTGCACCCTAATCTGTTTCTCTCTCTATTGTTTTTTTATTTTAACATGTCTGATGAAGGAGAGGTGTGTGTGTGTGTGTGTGTGTTATGGCACTGCATTTAATTGAGATGCAAGATGGCCTGTCTCCCCCACTGACAGTTCATACAATAAGACAAAATCATTCTGAATGTAGGGGTCATCTGTTGTGATAGAAACAGAAAATGCTGGAAAAACTCAGCAGATCGAATGATACTCGTGGAATGAGAAGCAGGGGTAATGTTTTGGGTTTCAGTTTTTAACTCTGTTTCTCCCCTTATACATGTTACCTGACCTGCTGTGGGCTTCCAACATTGTCTGCGTTTGTTTCGGATTTTCAGCTCATGCAGCTTTGGGTGTATAACATGAGTTGATCTGTTTCAGCAAGATCTAAACCTTGCTCTTACTGCGCTTGCTGTATTGGGACCGTTTTTAGAAGTAGCAGTGTCATTGTGTGAAATGTTTGGTAGCATAGATTAGCCCCAATGTGCATGAGGGTGTTTGCAACTGGATAGATTCACGGAGGAAATTCTGCACAGCATGGAAACCAGCCCTTCTGCCCAACTCATCCTGACTAAGATTTTCTTTTTTCCCCCTTTCTAAACACATTTAATTTACAGACTTAAATGTGTAAATTAAAAAAAAGTCCATCTCAACCAAGCCCTTAAGATATGACAGTCCCAGTTGATAATTGGAAAGTTAAAGTGCCTCATGGTAACCAAGTTGATTTGAATGGTTACACAGTTGACCCTCAACTCTATCTCTCAATCACCTCTCTGGATCAAGCAGGCTGTTGTTGCCTCATAAACATTGCCCTATTTAGTCTTAAATAAGGCAACACTTCCTAAACCCAGGAAAGTTGATGCCAGTGTCTTTGGTCACTGCCACCAAAATGCTTCCCTGGACACCATTCCCAGCTCAACCCGTTGGCTGCATCAGAGCAAGACCCTTCAGATTGGTGTTACAATTGGCAAATGCAAAAGTGCTGGAGTAACTCAGCGAGTCAGGCAGCATCTGCAGAGGGAATGGATAGGCGACATTTCAGGTTTGGACCCACAGCGAGTGCTGTCAAACGCTCTAAGTTACTCCAACACTTTCTGTACATTAGATTTAATCGTCAGCAGTTCCTTGTGTCTCCGTGTTATAGTTGGGACAGACCTGTTGTTTCATCAACATATCCATTCCTGTAAAAGCAAATCCTTTTTCACCTCAGTAATACTGCAGCCATGAGAAATCTGATGGGAAACTCTCAGTCGATGAGGCAACTGGCTTCAAGCGCTAATGAAGGTCTCTTAGTAAATGTAAACACTCTGCTATCCAGAACACTACTACCATATCAAACTCACTCTATCAGTTTACCTGCTTCATCTCTGCTTAGAGATCCTTTCGGGTGCCTGTTTCAATAATGCCTCAAACTTTAAAATCTCTATCTTTGCTTTTGACAGTCCATGCGGTCTTTCCCATCCTTCACACAGCATCCCACTCCCTCCAAATTATCTGCCAATCTCTCAGTACTGCAACTTTTCCAAAGTTCTGCGCTCCTCCAATTCCAGTCACTCAACAAGTGGCATGAGTTTGAGAATCTCTGACAAATCTTTCTGTAATTTTCTGCCTTTGGCCATCAGTGTAGATACCTCTCTGTGGGCGGCCAAGCCAATTCCCAGTCATTTGTTTGGGAACGTTCTAGCTGTGCGCTCCCTGTGATCTTGCCTTGTGTGAGAAGCACTCCACAAATCAACAATTTAAAGGGGGATGTACCTGTACCACCTGCCCAAGTGACCTGACATAAGAATATAGAAGGGTCTCGACCCAAACTTCACTCATTCCTTCTCTCCAGAGATGCTGCCTATCCCACTGAGTTACTCCAGCATTTTGTGTCTTCAGTGTAAACCAGTACCTACAGTCCCTTCCTACACAAAGAATGTAGAAGTGCTAGATAGCTTAAACTGCAGAATAAATGTATAATAAAAATGTCCATTCAATGATTATGTTGGCTACAGGTCAACACCATCACCATTGAAGGGGAATTGGTCAGTGGGAGTGTTGTTCATATACTTGATGCATGGCAATGAGCAGTTACATGTACATTTTATACGTAGGTAATTGCATATTTTACAGGGAGCGAGTGGAATAATTATATATTTCATAGTTGGGTTAATTGTATGTTTCATGGTTAGGGAGTGGGTGAGGCATATATTTTGGAGTTGGGGTAATTGTATATTTCATGGATCTGGGAAGAAATAGTTTAATAGTTCATAGCTTTGAAGTCAATTTTATATCACAGATAGGAACCTGGTGAACTGTACGTTTCGGATGAAGAAACTGTATTGCCCATAGTTAATTACCCTTTCAGCCTTTGTTGCCCTTCTGATGAAGATGCTCCCACTAAGATGTTGGATAGGGAATACCGGGATTTAGACCTAGCAACAGTGAAGGAACCGTGGATTATTTCAATAGACAATAGGTGCAGGAGTAGGCCATTCGGCCCTTCGAGCCAGCACCGCCATTCAATGTGATCATGGCTGATCATCCACAATCAGTACCCTGTTCCTGCCTTCTCCCCATATCCCCTGACTCTGCCATCTTTAAAGGTCCTATCTAGCTCTCTCTTGAAAGTATCCAGAGAACCGGCCTCCACCTCCCTCCGAGGCAGAGAATTCCACCGACTCACAACTCTCTGTGAGAAAAGTGTTTCCTTGAGTACAGGAGAGGCGACTTTTTCCAAGGCGGAATGGTGCCTGGCTTGGGAGGGAACTATAGTGATGACGTTCACATGCATGTACTTGTTGTCCTTGACCTACTGGATGGCCGGCTCACTGGTTTGGGAGTGTACTGTTGGGCGTGGTACTGTGGTGCGTATTTAGGATGGCACACGCTGTGGCCATTGTGTAGTGGTGGTGGCAGGAATGAATGTTTCAGATGGTTGACAGAGAAATATGAATTGAAAACGCTGGAACTGTGAGAGATAAAAGGCTTGCTGGAAATCTGCAATAAAACTAAATATTAGAAATATCCAACGGATCAAGCAGCATCTGCGGAGAGAGAAAAACAGATTTAATGCTTCTGGTTGATGAGGTACCTTTAGATTTCGTTTTTAATTTCAACTGGCCAGTTATAGCGTCCTAGAGTCATACAGTGTGGAAACGGGTCCTTCGACCCAATACGCATAAATCCTCTCTCTGTACCCTTTCCAACTTGACATCATCTTTCCAATAGCATGATGGCCAGAACTGAATACAATGTTCTAAAGGTGACCTCACCAATTCTTATATAACTGCAACATGACCTCCCAACTTCTATACTCAATACTCTGACTGAAGAAGGCCAAAGTGCCAAATGCGTTTTTTGGCCACCCTATCTACCTGTGACGCAACCTTCAAAGAACTGTGTACTTACACTCCTAGATCCCTCTGCTCTACAGCACTCTCCAGAGCCTTACCATTCACTGTGTACAACTCTGACATAAGGCTGGTGTAAACCAGCATCTGCAGTTCCTGGGATTCACTGGAGCAGAGTGAGATACGTGGACAGAGAGCTCGGGAGAGTAGGGAAATGGTTAACGTAACAGGTAACTGCAAGAAAGGTCGACCAGAAACTTCTAATTACCTGTCACTTTAATAAACAGGGAAGAGTGTAAGTGCAGATGCCAGAAGTGCACCCAACGTTAATTTAAGGAAGCCAGTTTGATTTGCGATCATATCGTAATACATGTGATTATGGGTGAAAAAACAGGTATTTTCAACGTGAAAATTATAAAGAGCAAAAAAAAACACAGCTTGAGGAATTCACTGGGCCAAGCAGTATCCATGGTGGGGGGGGGGGGGGGGGGATGAACAGACGACATGCTCTCCACCTTTCTCCCCTCTACTACATCAGTCTGAAGAAAGTCCCAAGCCAAAACGTCATCTGTCCATCTCTTCCAAAGATAATGCCTGACCCGCTGAGACCCTCCAGTTATTTATTTTTGGTAAAGATTCCAGCATCTACAGCCTTGTGTGTCTCCAATTATAATGAGCAGGCTGAGCCCAGCACTTATCTTCTCAGGTCTGAAAGCAGACTAGCTGGACATGGCAGTAATTCATTGTACTGTAAGGAATGCTATACTGCAATGTAGGTACCTGCATGTGCATGTATCCATTTCCATTTCCATGTATGTATTCCCATGTGGCTGTGTGTGTGTGTGCCTGTGTGTGTTTGTGCATGAATGTGTGTGCGTGTGCACCTAATGTGTGTGCATGTGTGTGATTGTGCATATCTGTGTGTTCAGTGTTTCAGTGCAAAAAACAAAACTAAATTAAAAAAATGAAGATCTATACATTTTGTTATTCTATGAATGGTTATTCTGTGGCAGCAATAGATTCAATGTCATTAGCAAACTGAGGGTTTAGACGCATTTTGTTTAGTTCAAAACCACTTGCTGTGATTTTAATTCACTTGCTGCAAGTGTGTTGATTAAGTACACAGCCCAGTGGGACCAGACTATGCAAACCAGACAAGGGCCAAATTTGATCTTTAGTTTCTGCTGAATTAATTGATGTCATCTAGAGGATCAATTGGGCTGCCAATCCTGGGAGGACAACGCCAAAATCTTCCTACCACATCCTGGGAAATGCCCACAGTATGATCACTGAGGTAGGACTGACTTAGGAGTGACTGCAGCTCTACACTTAAGGCATAGTAATTTGGATTAGGTTGTGAGGAAGCCCAATGCCAGAGGTGAACGGATAACCAGAGAAATTATAAGAAAATACTAGCCAAGTACTGACGATTGTGCAAAATGCTTCCACTAATCTATGTGTCAGTGTACATGTTGGTAATATCCGACATTGTGATGAATGAAACTCTTTGCAGAACCGTTCAAACAAAAGGGTCACCATGTCATATTCACACAAAAGGTGGTGGGTGTATGGAACGAGCTGCAGGAGGAGGGAGCTGAGATGGGTACTATCATAACATTTAAGAAATATTTAAGACGGATACATGGATAGAACAGGTTTGGAGGGATATGGGCCAAACTCAGGCAGGTGGGACTAGTTTAGATGGGACATGTTGGCTGGTGGGGACAAGTTGGGCGGAAGGTCCTGTTTCCACGCTGTAAGACTTTATGACTCTATGATGTCCAGACTCAGTGAACAGACTTTGCCACAATGAGGGACACCCTTATAATAGGTTCTGGGCTCTGGGTATAGACCTTTATGGTGACAGCAGTGAGTGAGTTTTCAATCGGACTGTGAGAGAAACAAGTAATCATAGACACAGTTCCTACATTCCAGGCACACAACCATTATTGTGTTCAGTGGATTGGTTACGGTTCATGGATATTTGAGGACATAGGTTAATACTGAGAAAAAATATATATTGTTGTTCAAGGTTAAACGTTACTAGTGATGCTGGAAATGCTGGAGAAGACAAAGTGCTTTTGGACATCTCAAATGCTGTAGATTCAATCAGGTGTAATCACTGTTTCAATGTCACAAATGTCACAACTAATTCCCTCAAAACCACTGTGGCATCGAATTGCTGTGTGGCAAAATGTAAACACAAAGAATTGTTGATCCTGGTTTACAAGAAAAGAAACAGTGCTGATATGCCTGACCCACTGAGTCACCCCAGCACTTTGTGTATTTTAAGAGAGGGCAAAATGTTGGCAGAATCTTCCTTCACTTTGAAGCAGCAAAATTGAATATTTTCATGTTTACCTGAGAGAATGCTGTACCTCAAAGGGTAACACCTTTGACACTGGATTTAGGCCTCAGTTTTTATCCCTCAAAGCAGCTTGAACACAACCGTGGCTCAAATGAGAAAGTGTATCATGACTGGCATATTAATCATTCTACCGTGGTGACAGAACTGTTGAAAGAGATCGTTTTTATGTGTGTAAAAAAAAAACTTCAGACGTCGTCAACCTTGAGAGTAAACCAACTTCCCCACTTTGTTGCTGCCTCGGCAAGGCTAGCAGCATAATAAAGGACACTGGCCACCCTCTTCTCCCCTCTCCCATCGGGCAAAAGGAATGGAAGAGTGAAAAGGCACACCTCCAGATTTAGGGACAGTTTCTTCCCGGCTGTTATCAGGCAGCTGAAACATCCTACCACAACTAGAGAGCAGTTGTGAACTACTATCTACCTCATTGGTGACCCTCGGGCTATCTTTGATCAGACTTTGATGGCTTTACCTTGCACTAAACGTTTTCCTTATTATGTACAGTATCTATACACTGTAAATGGCTCGATTGTAATCATGTATTGTCTTTCAGCTGACTGGTTAGCACGCAAAAACTGAAGTGACCTCTCGTACCTAGAGTTAGAAGGAAAGCCAGAGTTATATTTACGTCAGCACCTTTGGTAACTTGGAGCATCCCAAAATATATTATAGCCAATTACAGTTTTATTTAAAAACTCATCACTCCTACAACTATTTTGCAAATATGCAGCACACAATAAAATCCTAAAACCCACCAACAAGATACTTGATCTGTCAGCTGTCTGATTGGCCATTCTGCTGCCTGGGACATACAGAACATCACAGTAAAGCTCCTTAGCTACAGCTCCATCTGAAATACATATGCAAGAGAGTTTATCTCACAGTGACAAATTCATCCAACTCTGCAATCTCTCTGCCAAGCTGGCAACACATTCTGACTTTTAAGCCATTTTTACAATTAGAGACTTGTGCTTATGGGAGCTTCAATGAGCTGACCTAAATTATGGGCTGATAGCTGTCAAAGAATAGGTTTAGGTTTATTATTGTCATTTGTACTGAGTTACACTGAAAAGATTATCTTGCATGCCGTCTAAACTGATCAAATATCCCATACGTGGATACAATTGGTTCATTAAGTTATAGGTGATAGGAGCAGAATTAGGCCATTCGGCCCATCAAGTCTACTCCGCATTTCAATCATTGCTGATCTATCACTCCCTCCTAACCCCATTCTCCTGCCTTCTCCCTATAACTCCTGACACATGTACTAATCTAGAATCCAGCTATCTCTGCCTTAAAAATATCCATTGACTTGACCTCCACAGATTTCTGTGGCAAGGAATTCTACAGATTCACCACCATCTGACTAAAAAAATTCTTCCTCATCTCCTTCCTAAAGGAACGTCCTTTAATTCTGAGGCTGTGGCCTCTAGTCCTAGACTCCCCCACCAGTGGAAACATCCTCTCTACATCCACTCTATTCAAACACAACAGCTAGGGGAAGATACAGAATACAGTTCTCAGCATTATAGTATTGTAGCACACCAGTTCCATTGACAAAGAATAGACATCAAAGAAGAGGAATGGCTGGGCAAAATAAAAGCACTAATAAGTGCAATCTTGGTCAATTAATATTCCATTGAATTGTACCAAGAGTGAGGAGATCTCAAGAGCATTATCAACCATAGATTCAAAGTATGCTTCTCAAAGGCATGTTGTGCCTACCACGCCATGTCTGAATTTATTAATCTACCCCATCTCTATATGTTATTTTTGTATTTCATCCTCGCACTCTAAGTCAAGTTTGATCTCAAATCCCTGAAGCAAAAAAGCAACAAATTCCCATTTGCCAGCTAAACACTTCCACTTTGTGGATGGCACAGTGGTGCAGCTGGTAGACCTGTTACCTCACAGATCCAGAGACCCAGGATAAATCCTGATCTTGGGTGTTATCTGTGTGGAGTTTGCATGTTCTCCCTGTGACCACGTGGCTTTCCTCCAGTTTTCTCCCACTTCCCTAAGAAGTGCGTGTTTGTAGGTTAATTGGCCTCTGTAAAACAAATTGTCCCTGGTGTGTAAGGAGTGGATAAGTGGGATAACATAGAACTCGTATGAATGAATGACTCGATCCTGACTATGGGTGCTGTCTGTACGGAGTTTATACATCTTCACTGTGATCGTGTGGGTCTCCTCTGGGTGCTCTGGTTTCCTCCCACATCCCAAAGACCTGTAGGTTAATTGTCTTCTGTAAATTGCCCCTAGAGTGTACGATGTGAAACTGGGATAACATAGAACTAGTGTCTGAAGAAGGGTTTCGACCGGAAATGTCACATTCCTTTTCTCCAGAGATGATGCCTGACCCGCAGAGTTACTCCAGCAGGTCAGGCATCATCTTCTATTGTTTCTATCTTCGGTGTAAACCGACATCTGCAGTTCCTCCTACACACTAGTGTACGGGTGATCACTGGTCGGCGTGGACTTGGTGGGCCAAAGGGCCTGTTTCCATGCTGTATCTCTAAGCTAAACTAAACTATTTGACATGGCATTTCCCGCTTTCATTTCTCTTCACTTCACGATGTTGAGGGCAGACGCAACCTGTTTCTGGACCCTGAGATTGCTAGACTTGACAACTCTTTCCCAGGATTGCTCTCACTTCCTCTTGCTGTGAAGAGTGAGGGCATCATCTGCCCGTCACCACCAACCATGCTCCTTCAGATTCAGCAGCTTGGATTGGGAATGGGAGCATCGGGTAATTATAGATCCAGAGCTCATTTTAATTACGCAGCCAGGGAAATATTTTTTGAAGGATAAATTATGTCTTCTCTGCCTGGAGCTGTTCACTTTGAAAGCTTGTCCTGCAGTATTTGTGTTGTCATGCTTCTTAACCCTTTAACTGCTAAATGCTCTCTGGGCTTTCATCGGTATCTTTCTTCCAAGCAACGGGAACTACACAAAAATGTGTTAATGTAGAGAGGAAGAGACCATAAGAATACCAGTTTGTGGTCATTGTGTTTCACCTAGTTCCATTCAAAGTCTCTGGTTGATATTGGAAAGTCAGCCTTGGAGGAGAGTGACCGGAATGTTAAATTTTTTCAATAGGGTTAGTGTAAATAGGTGCTCAATAGCCAACAGGGCAGAAGGGCCCATTTCCCTGCTACATCTTCCTATGACTCTGTGACTAGTGAGTGTGTAATCAGCTTACTGTGTTCTGTGGGAACCACAGCATGTCCTTGGCTGATGGGGTCTATTGTGGTGCTAAGGACATACACAACCATAAACACATCTTGTATATTCAGAAAGCACAGCTAGTAATTTTTATGGGCTAAAAATGATCATATACTCATTGGTAGAAGAGGCTAGTTATCGAAGCAATCCCTACCAGACCTGTTGGGACACAAGAAACTGCAGATGCTGGAATCTTGAGCAAAACACACAAAGTGCTGGAGGAATCCATGAGGCAGCATCTGAAAAGGTCATAAAGTCATAAGTGATAGGAGTAGAATTAGGCCATTCGGCCCATCAAATCTACTCTGCCAGTCAATCATGGCTGATCTATCTCTCCCTCCTAACCCCATTCTCCTACCTTCTCCCCATAACCTCTGACACCCATACTAATCAAGAATCTATCTATCTCTGCCTTAAAAATATCCACTGACGGCCTCCACAGTCTTCTGTGGCAAAGAATTCCACAGATTCACCACCCTCTGACTAAAGACATTTCTTCTCCTCTCCTTCCTAAAAGAACGCCCTTTAATTCTGAGGCTATGACCTCTAGTCCTAGGCTATCAGCAGCTCAAGCTGTCAGGGTGGGATCTAAGTTCACATTCACGTGTTTATTATTAGTCCCATGACATGACCTGCTCCTAATATTACAGTTTTTTTTTAGTTTAGTTTTTAGTTTTAGAGACACAGTGCGGAAACAGGCCCTTCGGCCCACTGATTCCCCACCGACCAGCGATCCCTGCACATTAACACTATCCTACGCACACTAGGGATAATTTACACATACGCCAAGCCAATTAACCAACATACCTGTACATCTTTGGACTGTGGGAGGAAACCAAAGATCTTAGAGAAAACCCACGCAGGTCACGGGGAGAAAGTACAAACTCCGTACAGGCAGCACCCGTAGTCGGGATCGAATCCGGGTCTCCGGCGCTGCAAGCGCTGTAAGGCAGCAGCTCTACCGCTGCGCCACCGTGGCCGCCCTCAGCCTATCTCAGCCCAAGTTAAACAATGTCTTTGTCAACGTTTTCATCGCCATGGAAAGACAATAGACACCAGGAGCAGGAGTAGGCCATTCGGCCCTTCGAGCCAGCACCGTGATCATGGCTGATCATTGGATTTGGATAACCATTCATATCCTTAATATTGTTACGAGATTACTTGGTATTCAACCTACCTTTTCCCATTGATGGAAACAGTACCTTGTGCCATACTGTCCCATTATTCCGGTGGTAACTTTGCTGCTATTGGTGTGGGAAGCATGTGTGATGGTAGTGCCTTAGGAAAGCTGGATGTTGTAAAGTGCATTGGCAGTTTGTTCTACCTCTGTGTTATTTGATTGCCTTTAAAATATTCTTGAATTGAGGCTAGCCAGAGAACTCGACTCCAAGCAAGCAGTGGTAATTTTTATTCTCTCTTGTATCCTCTCTCTGACAAGCATTTAAAAATAGCTGTAATGTGAAGAAAGGCAGAGGGTGCAAAGATCTTTACTTTTACAGCATGTTACTGTCAGATTTTTTTCGTGTATTTTTCTGAGGATGAATTTTTAGATTCTATCAAGGTGAAGAATTAAACACTTCTATTTCGGTCAGGCAGCGGTGCGGAGATTTGTCAGCGTACTGACAGCAGGGCCAGGCATAGAATCGAGGGCCTTGCTACTGCCTTACTCTGAACTCCGCACACCTTTCCACAGCACCTTGACCCAAACCACCCTCCGCGAGCTCGCTGCATGGTCTCATTTACAGACATCATCGCCTTCCTGTCCTTGTCTGGAGACAGCCTGTCATTTCTTTCTGCTCTTGTTGCCGTCTCTGGGGAAATTATTTGTGGGATGGGTCAGTGTTCTCATTTACTACCGAACCCACAGGGAAGGCAAACGAGGTCCACCCAGCCAGGGAGCATTTTCATGTTCATAGGTGCTAGGAGCCGAATAAGGCCACTCGGCCCATCAAGTCTACTCCCCCATTCATTCATGGCTGATCTGTCTTTCCCTCTCAACCCCATTCTCCTGCCTTTGCTCCATAACCCCAGTGTTTTATTCCATCACCATTATGGACCCCGTCAGAAGCCTCACAGTAATCCACGAGGGTGGCTCAACATCTCCAGAGAGTCCCAGGCCCTTCCTGCGGAGGGGCAAAGCGAATGGCCCGGCCCCTCCTGTTCAGGTTTGCCATGACCCCCGCTGCTCAGGGGAGGGGGTGGGGATGGGCCAGGGAGGTCCATCACCACCTCTCTGGGATGGCACACCGGCAGATGCTGGAAATCTGAAATAAAGCAGAACTGGGGCTATGGGGAGAAGGCAGGAGAATGGGGTTGAGAGGGATAGATCAGCTACGATTGAATGCTGGAGTTGACCTAATGGGCCAAATGGCCTAATTCTGCTCCTAGAAGTTATGAACATGTTGGAAATAATGAACAGGCCAGGCAGCATTTGTGGAGAGAGAAAACAGACTGAACATCTCAGCTTGATGGCCTTTCATCACAATTGGCCAGTGGCTAAGTTGGATTGGAAGAATTCCAGAACTACGTTGGTTCAGAGAGAAAAAGGTGTAGATAGACAAGCCGATCACATCCCTTGTTGATTAAGGGATGGTTGGTTCCTACACCTGAATAAGTTGAAGCTCAACAGAGGGATAGAATTCCTGTTGATGGCACTTTAGACAGTCAGGCATCACATCAGTGGGATACCCTGGCCAACTGGATTAGAAGGATTTCAGCTCTGAATACTGCTCCAGCAAATCGATCACGCAGCCAAGGTTCATATTCCAGTACAGTGGTGAGCTCGTGTGCTATTGCAAGAAGTGCTGGGGATTTCTCCTTGTTGGCCCGGAAATGTTTTTCCTGTAGCAACATCACTGAAGCAGGTTATCAGGTCATTTCTCTCATTGCTGTTTTTGGGACCTGATTGTGAACAGATTGACCGCTATGCTCCTTGTATTACAACAGTGACAAAACTCAAAGTACATAATTGGCCATGAAGTGCCCCAGGACATCCTGCAGATACCAGTGGGATGTTTACTTGGCTCATATGTTTAGGTTGGTTGATTGATTTTGGCCAAGAGCCTGGGACGGTTCACCTGCTCTTTTGGTAAATAGTCCCTTGGGATTTGTTCAATCATTGTCTGTGTTTAAAGCATGGTCAGAAATTGGGTTTGAAAATAAATAAGCTATGCAGGACTATGCACAAAGTGACTGACTGGGTTTTAACTGATCCCAAACAGTATGCAAACTCTTGTGAATCAACTTCTACCAACAGCTTTACCAGCCGTTGAAAAGATGTGTCAGTATGCTCAGAGCCTCGGGAGCTATTGTATCTGTCAATATTTTAAAGGGGCTGTCCCACTTGGGCGACCTAATTGGCGAGTTTAGAAGAGTTTGAAAAAATGACATGTTGAAGATCTCCTTCGACTATGTTGAAGACCAGCTTCGACTAGCTACGACTAACTCCGGGAAAATTGGACACCGAATAGTAGAAAGTGAAGACGATCTCCTTCGATCTCCTTCGATCTCCTTCGACCTCCCTTCAACTATGATGAAGACTATCTACGACTACCTTTGACTACCCTTGATTACCTACGACTAACATGCCGACCTACTACAACTAAACATACGAGTAAAAAAAGTGTTGATTTTTTCCATGGCGACCTTTTCTTTTTACTCGCGGGCATTTTTTAGCATATTGAAAAAAACGCCGCGACCTAGCTGAGGCCTCGAGTACGCGGAGACCACTCTCGAGCATGAAGGAGAGTTACGAAGACCTCCTACGACCTCCTGTCGACCATGCTGCGAGTATGGGTCGAGGGCAAACTCGTCAGAACTCGCAGATTAGGTCGCCCAAATGGGACAGGCCTTTAGTCACTGTTTTGTCGAACATACAATGTGACATAGATTCAGATTCAGATTCAAGTTTAATTGTCATTGTCAGTGTACAGTACAGAGACAACGAAATGCAGTGATGAGACATAGATGATGCTAATACTGCACGGCTTTGCTGCTTTCCTCCTCTGGAACCTTGACCTTTCCAGATTCCCTCTTCCTGTTCTGGGTAAAAAAATCCCAGTACTTTCCTGTACATCCCGGCGAAAGCTCATCAACACTGATCTGCAGGAAATGGCTGCAGTCCCTGTCCAACTTTCCCCATTCATTTCATTTCAATGGATCGGTTTTACAGTAAAATGCCTTGCCAGACATCTTAAATGGAAGTCCATGAAAATAACGACATGTCGCGGGTGTCACGGGGTGTCACTAGGGGGACTGTCACTAGGGGGTCGCCTGTACAGTCATGAGAGGTCACCAGGGGTCGCCTGTATGGTTGTGAGAGGTCCTCTTTAGTCTTTTCTTCACCAATACGGTTTTACCGACCATATGAGTTTTTCTAAACATCCTCACGGTCTTTATAATTTCCTCGAATTTCAGCAGTGGCTATTGGGAGACGTGCATGGTAAATTTCTGAACAATGTTGGAAAAAAATCTGGAAGTATCTACAATGGTGAAAGGAACAATTTAATCAATTGGGTGAATACAGTACCGCATACAACACAATCGTTCTCTAGGAGTCCTAACCTTCGTGAGGTGTTGAATAAGGCTTTTCAAAGAAAACATTTGGCAAATGTTGGCATAGTGTAGCCTCAATTGAAGTGACAGCACCATTGTAACAGAAGGTGTAAGGTAGCTGTAGCAACAACATCAGATAACTCGGTGAACAGGCTGGAGATTCCCTTATAACTAACAAACAAAAAGGAGTTGATCCAAATTTAGCAACTCAGCATAAAATACTGTCATTATTTTCAGATATTTCCGTTCAACAGATTTTTATTTTTGTTGGCACTCCTTTTGAAGGCAGCATTTCCTATCACAGATCTTTAGAATGCCAATTGTCAGCAGTAGCAGCGCTGCTTCTGTGACAGGGTTGTGAGCTCGTATGGCACGGTGGCGCAGCGGTAGAGTTGCTGCCTTACAGCGCCGGATACCCCGGGTTCGATCCTGACCACGGGTGGTGTCTGGATGGAGTTTGCACGTTCGCCCTGTGACCGCGCAGGTTTTTATCCTCCCATATCCCAAAGACCGACAGGTTTGTAGGCTAATAGCCTTGGTAAAATTGGAGATTGTCCCTGTGTGCGGAGCTCATTGGTCAGCGCAGACTCGGTGGGCCAAAGGGCCTGTTTCCGCGCTGTTTCTCCAAACTAAACTAAAGCTCGTCCAGTATCATTCATTTCAGGAAGGTTTTTTTGCTCATTTTCAATGTGTGATCTTGCTGTGTGTGTGCATAAATGGCCCTGGCTCCACACACTCTGTGCAGTGCATACAAAAGATAATTGATGTCACAATACTTTAAAATCTGACGTGATGAAAAGTCATATCGATGGGGGATGTTTGTTTTTCTGGAATCAAAGATTAAAATAAAATGCAGATGCTGGAAAACTGAAACAAAAACCGAAAATGCTCAGCAGATCAAGCTGCATCTGTGAGAACCTGCTTGACCTGCTGAGCATTTCCAAATCGCCTCCATTGATATGCTTGCTTTACACTTATTTGCATAGCAACTGTGTGCAGTATATTAACCGAGTTCAGTTTCTCCTTAGATGGAAGTTATTTATGAACAGCTTGGAATGTGGGTGTTTCCTTTTGTTGTCCTTCTTTAATTGTCCTTGAGTTACCTCTGTCAATCACGTGGACAGTCCAGGTGGAAGGTCCTCCCGACCTTGTGGTTGGGTGAGGGGTTCCGGGATTTAGACCCAGCCATCAGGAAGGAAACGGAATGATCTCAGGATGATGTGCAACGTGGAGGGGACCTCCAGGTGGGAGGTTTCCATGCCCTCCTCCATGGTTGTAAAGCTCTTGCATATCAGAAGTGAAGATGGAGTAATTAAGGCAAGCAACCGCCCAGTTGTTTAAGGGGCAGATGGAGTGCCAAACAAGGAAGCTGCTCAGTCCTGCATTATGTCAAGTTTCAAACATGTTGGACACTGTGAAAGGCCTGGATAGAGTGGACGTGGAGAGGATGTTTCCACTAGTGAGAGTGGCTGGGACCTCTGGCCCTCGCCTCAGAATAAAAGGACGTTCCTTTAGGTAGATAAGGAAGAATTTATTTAGTCAAAGGGTGGTGATTCTGCGGAAGTCATTGCCACAGACGGCTGTGGAGGCTACGTCAATGGGTATCTTTAAGGCAGAGATAGATAGATTCTTGATTAGTACGAGTGTCAGGGGTTATGGGGAGAAGGCAGGAGAATGGGGTTCGGAAAGATAGATCAGCCATGATTGAATGGCGGAGTAGACTTGATTCTGCTCCTATCACTTATGAACTTATAATGCACTCATCCAGGCAAGTGGAGAGCATTCCATTACATTCTTGACTTGCCTCTAGGTGGTCTAAATAGACAAAGTCCTCACAATGGGATACCCACCCTCAGACATGCTCTTGTAGCCATGCTATACATGTGGCTGGCCCATTTGAATCAATGGTGACCGACAGAATGCTGTCGGTGGTTCATTCGGTGACGTGAATGTCAAGTGCATTCCTAGCAATTCTGCAATGCCTTAATTTGTCATTTGTCAGGCTGCACCTAAATGTTGTCTAGACTTTGCTGCATGCAGATGCGAGCTGCATCATTTTGCCATTAAAAGGAATTCAACATTTTGCAATCGCAAGGGGGCTACATTGTTAGGTACGGTTCGCACTAGCCGACAATGGCCTCAAACCATTTACTGGGCCAGGAACATTCCTCTGTAGAGACCTGATGCACTCTGTGGAGGCCTAAAGGTAAACGAGTACATGTACTCATCTGACTGGTCTCTTCATAATCAGTCCAGTCGATCATTATGGTTTTGACATTTGATTGACAAAAGCAAACGGCTACAGTATGGGCTTCATTCAATTGAATGTTAATCACTGCTCTTACAAATCCTCCTCCCTCCTAATGGTGTTGTCATTTGGATTTCCTGGAGACAAAGTCGCTCTCACACAAGTTCCATGTCACCTAACAGGTTAATCAGGATCTTTCTCTTTGAGTTAACCACGAGATATGTTGGTATGAAATTTTATTTTGATGTCAGCCTGGGAATGGGAGCTCCTGGACCTCAACATGTCAAAGTGGGGATGGATTAGCCATGCCTTGCTTTCAGCTCTACACTTCTCATAAACCAGCCATTGTTATCAAGTGTAGCCTCTCCTAGAGGCTCGTCACCAAAAGATGGTGAACCCCGATTATTGTTCAGGCAGGAAGAGGTGACTATTGCCGTCTTTGGGATGCTGGCCAAGTTAAGGAGCACCTTAGGGGTACACTTTCACTTGACAGGTCTAAGAATTGTTTTATTTATTCAATTTAAGAGATCTAGAAAGGCAAGCATTTATTGCCCATTCCCAGCGTGGGGGGGGGGGGGGGGGGATTGCCATGAGGGAGAGGGGACGGGGGAGGGGAGGGGGAGAACAAAGGAGGACCTGGCCCGGGGGGGGGGGGGGGGGGGGTGTAACTTTGTAAGCGCCCTTTATGGGCGACTATTTACATAACTTGGGTGTGCAAGCAAAGAATTTCACTGTGACTTGTGACAATAAAGTATTCAATTCAATTCAATTCAAGCCCTAGAGAAACCCTTGGTTAAAAACACTGACGTTTCTGTAACAAAGAGGTTCCCATCTTGTTCTCACCTGGGGGTGGTAAGAATTTGTTCCATTGACAGTGAGGCAACAGTGATTTCCGTCCAAGTCAGAATCACCTGGAGAGGTGGAATGTTTCTTGCACTACGGGGCAACAAAGGCGCACAGCTCTGCGAAATGCTTCAGCAAATTGCTGGAATAAATGCTGTTGATGGTGTACGTTCCAGTCTGAGAGTGAGGAGGGTGGAGGAAGAAACAGTGAAAAATAAATATATATAAAATAAGTAAATTCTAATTCTTGATCATTTTAATGTCCTTGAGCTATCTTCACAAACGGTGCAAAGGATAGATGAAACTAATCACTATACAACCCACATTACAAGTGGCACATAAAGGTCCCGACCTGAAACTTCACCTACCCTTTTTTTCTCTCCAGAGATGCTGCCTGACCCGCTGAGATACTCCAGCACTTTGGCACATAAACTAATGCCAGTTCCTTCCTTCAGAGCCAGCAGCAGGTCAGGTTCAATGACCAAATGCAGATTGAGCCCCTATTTATAGGCAGTCCAGTTAATCAAAGAATGCACTGTCCCTGATCTCTTCATTAACAGGATTACCTCGACTCAAATGAGGTTCTTAGCTGTGACTGCCTTCTTCCATTAACTGAATTCATTATCATTAGAGAGCCCCAAATGCATTAACCAGCAATATTTTTGCCATTTGTTAACATTGCATCTAATTAAGTGTCTTAATTATTTCCAGGTGTATTGGCGGATGTCCAGCGACACTTTGGAGTTAGTGACAGCAAATCCGGATTGTTGCCTACAGGTTAGTGACCCGTCGCTAACTGGTTAATTTAACACCAGGTTCCATCTGGCATGGTTCTCCAATAGCCTGGCAGTGAGTAGTGGAGTCCTGTGGCCAAAATGTGATATAAGATGCTCCACGTTTAATGTTTAGGGTGGCATGGTTGCGCAGCGGTAGAGTTGCCGGCTACGGGTTCTGTCTGTACAGAGTTTGTACGTTCTCCCCATGACCTGCGTGGGTTTTCTCCGGGTGCTCTGGTCTCCTCCCACACTCCAAAGACGAACAGGTTTGTAGGTAAATTGGCTTGGTAAATTTGTAAATTGGCCCTAGTATGTGTAGGATGATGGTGTTAGTGTGTGGGGGTCACTGGTTGGTGCAGATTCGGTAGGCCGAAGGGCTTGTTTCCATGCTGTATCTCTAAATTAAACTAAACTAACCAGTAATTATGGACAAGTCTTGGATAAGAGTCAAAGCTGTTTTGGAATTTCATACGAGATTGTAAACGAGGCCAATGGAGGAGAACCGTTGATGAGTCTATGAGTTGTAGACTGTACAAGCGTGAGTAAGTACCATCATAAAGATTGTGTTATGTTTTTGAACATTCGAGTTCTCTCAGCTTCAGTGACATTTTGCGAAACTCTGATCCTGGGAAAACTTAAACTCACTAATGCCAAGCTTCATTTATATTGTAATGTCACCCCTTCCTCCTTCCCCCTTCCTCCTTCCCCTTCCCCTTCCCTTTCCTCTTCCCCTTCCCTTCCCCCTTTCCCCTCCCTTTCCCCTTCCCTTTCCCCTTCCCTCCCCCCTTCCCTTTCCTCTTTCCTTTGCTCTTTCCTCTTTTTTCTTTCATCTTCCCTTTCCCCTTCCCTTTCCTCATCCCCTTCCCCTTTCCCCTTCCCCCTTCCCCCACAGATCACTTTCACAACGGTCATTATTTGAAAAGAAAAACTAACGTTTGTTCTAATGTTTTAAATATGAGAGAATCACTGCAAAGATAAATCAATACTTTAAAAAAAATATTGAATGGAATTGAAATTATTTCCTTGGGCACAATAGAGACAAAAGTAGGTTTACAGTGAAAGGATGTGGAGGAACACTCTCCTTTTTGAGAAAGAAGAGAATTAGTCGTGTGTGCTAAACATTTGCTGCAGTGTGCAGCTAAATCACTTCAATGCAAATAGCCCTGCACAGGGACTTCACGAAGCAAGCCCAGTATTTGTGCGATGGATTATAAAGGAGGAAATGAAAGGCAAGGTCAGTGGTTTGCAGCTGCACACGACGAAGTGGGAACTTAATGATGGAAGAGAACCAGAAATAAAAATAGTGTTTATCTCTCTGGGATTCGATAAATCTATCTTGCTTTTATCCTTATTTAAGCTAGGCCCTTAATTTAAACAGATGAAATAATGGCCAGTTGATGCTAAAATACTGACGATACTCTGAGACCCTCCTGAGGCTGCAGGCAGGCTGCCAGCTAAAAATCAGCATGTCTCCCTCCGTCGGCCAAAGCTGCAATGTCATATCTGGAGAACTTCAGGTTATTTGAGATTTCCAGCATCTGCAGTGTTTTGCTTCTGGCCTAATACAGTTCAGAACGTAGTGAGGTGCTACACCACTGTATCTCCCTCTTTCACATGGAAGGCTCCATATTTGCGGGGAGATGGAGAGGGGATGGTGGGGAAGGGAAGGGGAAGTTCATAAGTTATTGGAGCAGAATCGGGCTATTCGGCCCATCAGGTCTACTCCCCCATTCAATCATGGTTGATCTATCTTTCCCTCTCTACCTCATTCTCCTGCTTTCTCCCCATGACCATTGACACCCATACTAATCAGGAATCTGTCGAACTGTGCCTTAAAAATACCCATTGACTTGGCCTTCACAGCCCTCTGTGGCAATTAATTCCACTGATTCACCACCCTCTCACTAAAGAAATTCCTTCTCATCTCCTTTCTAAAGGTACATCCTTTTATTCTGAGGCTGTGGCCTCTGATCCTAGACTCTCCACATCCACTCTATCCAGGCCTTTCACTAGAAGAAGGAAGGGAATGGGGGAGGAGAGGGTGGAAGGTTGGAGAGGAGAGGAAAAGGATGTTGAATGGCAGGGAGGCGCGGAGGACGGATAAAGTGGGTGTCGTCAAATATGTAGCGCGTAGCTTGGGGAAATCAGCCAGGGTCTCACTAAATAACGAAACCTGCGAATGGCCATCCTACAAAGCAACGCAAATCATGTTCCTGCAGGCACTTATTGCTAAAATATTATATTTACAGCTTAAAACACAGAACATTACATTTATACCACCAGTTTAAATGGATTCAATCAGGTATTACAAAGTTGGTGCTTTGTGAAATAATTTTAGCTTCAGAATTGTATATAAAACATGTTATTAGCTGTGGTAGTCTAAGCTTTGTGAGTCAGTCTTGCAAATGGATACGTTGCACCTGTAAGGGCCCATCCTGACCATGTAACACCACACCTTTGGTTCCACACTGCACCACAGAGCTATAACGTTCACACACAAACGTATTAAAGGAGGCTATACATTACATTTTTCCCGTTTTTCACAAAAATAAACTAATTTAGTAAAATTGGAGCATGGCGCAGTTCCCGCTAAGTTTCTGTTTTTTGTCTCTGGCGATATAAGGCAGCGACTCCACCACTGCGCCACTGTGCCACCCAAATATTTGAAGGCAAAGGGCAAGGCGAACACGTTTCCAGGCATGTCTCTCTCGAACCTGCCCCATGTTTTCAGTTATGCCCAACTCAAAACTGCCCCAGAAACACCAGGAGGGCCAAGGATCTCAATTCAGGATCACAAAGTCTCATAAACCATCACCACACGCACTGCCCACGTACATCCCGAGTCCCATTAGTGGGAGAGTCTAGAACCAGAGGTTATAGCCTCAGAATTAAAGGACTTTCATTTCGGAAGGAGATGAGGAGGAATTTATTTTATCAGGGTGGTGAATCTGTGGAATTCTTTGCCACAGATGGCTGTGGAGGCCAAGTCAGTGGATATTTTTTAAGGCAGAGATAGATAGATTCTTGATTAGTATGGGTGTCAGAGGTTATGGGGAGGGCAGGAGAATGGCGTTAGGAGGAAGAGATAGATCAGCCATGATTGAATGGCAGAGTAGACTTGATGGACCAAATGGTCCAATACTACTCATTCCTTCTGACCTTAAGCCGTACCTAGCCTCAGCAGGAAGTTAGACCCAGCAATGGTAATGGTGGCCAAGCTCATGGGTCCTAATGGTGTTGACGGATCGAAAATGTGCTGTCACATTTGGCCGCATTAGTGGAGCGGATAATTTAGCCAGCTTTACTGCCTGCTGTTTGTTGTCATCTTACTCAATTTGAGATACTTCTAATATTTCAAAAATCAGTGCTGAAGCAGCTGACTTTCTTCTAACTGGCACTATGCTGGACCTGCACAGTGGGTGAGCTCAGTCCGTGGAGCTCATTACATTAACTGCTCACCAGACTGAAAGAGTTGGCTCTCTTCCCTCCCGAGGTTCAATGATAGCTTCACCGAGAACAGCGGAGATGCCAAGAGTGGAGCTGTTGTTTTTAATTTGGTTACAGGTTCATTCTTTACCCGGTGCTGGTAATTATGTTGTGTGATATAAATCTCTGGTAGAGCCGCCATCAATGTCGACAACCCATTAGTGAAGAAGCATTTTAAACGGACTCACCATGTCTCTGGCTTTGTTTAATATGCGTAAATTTAACAAATGGTCCACATATGTAAAATTTAACCTGCATTTGTCCTGCATTGAATGTGAATATGTCGCTGGTTCAAAGACTGGAAGATATCTGATATGAAGGTAGACACAAAATGCTGGAGTAACTCAGCGGGACAGGCAGCATCTCTAGAGAGAAGCAATGGGTGACGTTTCGGGTCGAGACCCTTCTTCATTACAACAGCCACATATCTGATATGAATTTGTCTGCAGTGCTGAAAAAATCATGATGAATGGTACTCGATTTACAACTCGCTCAGATGCTGGGGGAGTGCCTTTACATAATAACTGATTAAATCTGAAGGCTCACATTGCAGCAGATTGCCTGTCCAGAAAAGTTTCCCCAGCCCAGAGTGGAGGTTATTCCACCAGCCGCATTCCCTGTATGGATTGTAACTGAAGGATAGGATCAACCACTCTTGGCTGTGACCTGTTTTGTTGCATGACCCTGGCATAGTTTGTTTGCAGCGTGGAAACAGGCCCTTCGGCCCACCAAGTCTGCGCCATCCAACGATCACCCATACACTAGTTCTATGTTATCCCAGTTTCGCATCCTACACACTAGGGGTAAAATTACAGGTCAATTAACCTACAAACCTGCACATCTTTGGAAGGTGGGAGGAAACCGGAGCACCCTGAGGAAATCCACGTGGTCACAGGGAGAACACACACAGACATTTCCCCTCATCCCTAGCACTCTCTCCCCCTCCTCTTCACCCTCCCGCTTCTTTCCCCTCTCCTCCTCCCTTTCCCCACTCCCTCTCCTTTCCCCTACCCTCAGTCACTCACTCCTTCCATAAATCCTCTCCCCTCCCTACCCCCCTCCTCTCCCTCTATTCCCCCTCCTCCCCCACTCTCCCTCACCAGGATCTCGAGGTTGCCGCTCCTCTCCCTTCTTGCGTGCCCCAGAGGAGCATCAGCCGTCTGTGTGGATCCTTAGCTCGGCCTGGAAACACCAGCAGCTACGGCCGTGCCTGTGAGTGGGGGGGGTGGAAAGCTTGGAGTAAAGACGGGGGAAGAGCCATGGGGGAGAGGGGGGTATCACGGGGGAGGGGGGCAGGAGCCAGCGAGGAGGACCAGAGGGGAAGGGGCTGGAGCTGCGGGGCGTTGTGATGGCATTTGGGACACACAGCAGGCGCTGGATGCTCTCCTCCGCTGGGATAAGATTCTCCGCTTTCCGTTTGGCGACATCTCCCAGGCCGCTTCCGGTCCTTCCGAAAATTGTGTCCTGTTGGAGACTTCAGCCGGTCACCCACAGCGTCCCTCAGTTCCAGTAAAGATGCAATGGTGCAGGAAGGGGCGGACCATCCCGCGGAGTGACAGGAGAAGAAACCTATCCGCGCGGTGCTGACTGGCAGGAGAGGAGATCGATCTGCGCACGCGCGGCTTTTAAGACATTTAAACCTCGCTAACTTTTACAATATACCATCGTTCGGAACAAAACTTGTTGCACTCGCAGCACAGGAGAACGGCGAGTGAGGTGCCGGAAAACCATAGCGCTATCATGTATCATTTTTGCGCAAATAGAAAAACCGCGCAAACTGGAAGAGCACAAGATCAGAGTTTTAGTTATGTATATAGATTTCAGGTCAATAAACTTTCGTCAGTATTGAGATTGTGTGACTATGCAGGTATCAGTGAGAGAGAGTGGGATCACGGAAAACTCGGTAGATGTAGGAGCAGTTATTTGGCCCAATTTTCACATTCACCATGGGAGCTTTGATTTCTATGATTAAGTCGATCTCTTTTAATTGTTATGGATTTTCTGAAGAGCAGATTGCCAGGTCATTACCATATAAATTGACTGAGTCCCAGCACAGTGTCACTGGCAGCCCCTTTATCAGTAGCAGCGGGTGGCGAGACTCAGGCGTGTCCTTGAACTTCCTGCTGCTCCATGAGTCCCCGCAGATCCCCCCCTTGCCCACCTTGCTCACGGTTGCATGGACTGCCGACATTAAAATGTGGCACCTGTCTTGGGACAGGGCAGGTCCCAGCGATTCTACCAGTAGGTTGCAGAGTTTGTTCATGCAGAGAGGGGAGCTCAGCGAGGCCACTGCATTTTAACATGGGCTGCCTGACAGGTAAGACCCTAAGCGGGTAGGTTCAGCGAAGGTGCTTAAAGGGCTCAGCATCGAATCACAGCACATAATTTCGGTCTTATTAGCAGCGATTAATCAATCCTTGCCCAGTGCAGAATGGGGGCGGGGGGAGGGGAGGGGAGGGGGGAAGGGGGGGTGGGCAGAGGGAGCTGGTGGGGGGGGGGGGGGGGGAGAATGTTTCAGGTCAGTGAAATATTCAATAGAGATGCACAAGCATCAAAAAAGATTTTAAACAGTGCAACATTTATTTGAGTTGGAGGAACTCAAGGCGTTCCATGAAAGATGCATCGATTTTCGCAACGTTCTGTATGTAAAATTCCTAATTAAACTTGAAATTACAGGAATCCAGGGCCAAAATTGACAATTAAAAAAAATATAGAGTATGGGTAGGAGAATAGGTAGGACATGAAGATTCACATTGTCAGTGATGGGAGGCAAAGGTATTCAGCAGGATCATTGCATGGTGTCCAAAACATTGAATCTATATTGTTTTAAGAAGCAAATATAAACACAAGTAGGAAGTGCTAGTAAAGTAACAATCATCATCGGTAATTAATTGTTTCTCCACTGATCTCGCATATCCTCCAGCAGATAGGCACAAAGTGCTGGAGTAATTCACCAGGTCAGGCAACGTCAATTGAGAAGACATTGGAGACATTTCAGGTCGGGTTGGGATGTTTCTGGTAAATACATCAGACATTATTGGTTGGGCTGAGGGATTACCTACCAGGATTACAAGGCTGATGTCATCCTGAAATACAACGCGGATGAAGCCAGAAGTTTGATTTTATCATTTAAAAATAAATTGGATAGGTATATGGACGGGAAAGGAATGGAGGGTTATGGTCTGAGTGCAGGTAGATGGGACTAGGGGAGAATAAGTGTTCGGCATGGACTAGAAGGGCCGAGATGGCCTGTTTCGGTGCTGTAATTGTTATATGGTTATATGGTTAAACTAGGGGCAATTCACAGAGGCCAATTAATTTACAAACCCGCGCGGCTTTGGGATGTGGGAGGAAAACCGGAGCACCCGGAGGAATCCCACGCGGTCACAGGGAGAACGTGCAGACTGCATCTGCGCCACTGTTCCTCAATTCGGGAAATTACAACTTGCAAATTGTCTGCATCTTTTCCAACGTTATAATGATAACTACACTTCAAATGTCTGCGATTGGCCAAGAAGTGCTTTGGGACATCCTGAGGTTATTTAATTACCATATAAATACATTATTTCACCGTTGTTTAATGCGATGAATACATTTTGAGAAGACCGGCATTGGTGTCATAATAATAGCAGAGAATGTGGACTATATTCAGCAGGTCAGGCAGCATCTATGGAGTGAGAAACAGGGTTAACATTTCAGGTGAATGACCTTTCATCGGAACTGGTCATCATAAATTTAAAACGCTGACTCTGTTTCCTGCTCCACAGAAGCTGTCTGACCCGCTGAGTGTTTACAGCAATCCCAGTTTCATTTGGCATTTCTAGCATGTGGAGTATTTTCTTGCTTGTCAGTGGGACGCCGTTCCAGCTGGGTTTGTGTATCATTAAAAAACCCATAGACAGCCTGGATCGCACATGTTAGGGCAAGGATTTATTCCCAGCCCCGTACATGTGCCATAAAATGGAGGAATGAGAAAATGCCAGTCATAATGTTAAGTGCAGCGAATGTGTGCGCAGAAGGCAGTAAAAAATCAACGACAGTGATAATTTGCAGGGAAGATAGGAGAGTGGAGCCAGCTGGATTACTCTTACTTAGCTACCTGTGCAGATTTGATGGGCGGAATGATCTCATTTACATAACAGTATAGAATATAAGAACATTCAGGAGATGGCAGTACGGGAATACTGACTTACTGACAGTCAGGGATTCAACCAGTCATGTATTCGAGACCTTGCTGAGTTTCCATACATGCACATACATGTGTATAAAATCATGAGAGGAATAGATCGGGTAGATGCACAGAGTTTCTTGCCGAGAGTAGGTGAATCGAGGACCAGAGGACACAGGTTTAAGGTGAAGGGGGAAAGATCTAATAGGAATCTAAGGGGTAACTTTTCACACCAAGGGTGGTGGGTGTATGAAACAAGCTGCCAGAGGAGATAGTTGAGGCTGGGACTATTCCCAACGATTAGGAAATAGTTAGACAGGGACATGGATAGGACAGGTTTGGAGCAATATGGACTAAACACAGGCAGGTGGGACTAGTGTAGCTGCGACATGTTGGCCAGTGTGGGCAAGTTGGGCCGAGGGGCCTGTTTCCACACTGTATCACTCTATGACTATAAGGGGGCGAGTGCACAAGATGATGTACAATCCAATCTACCAATGGTTAGTCTAAGAGGGCGGGACGTTTTGGAGATGAGAGGCACTGCGATGCGTACATCCAGGCAGCTTGCAGTCTAATCTGGAGCAAACTGATAAAACACTTTCTGAGAAAAACAAATTGGGCAGATCAGTCGTGAATTCCATGATCACGGTGAGTGCAGACCCATCCCAGCACTAAACCTGGCGAAGGCTGATACTTGAGATTGGCTGTTCGTGGAAAGTTTACGAGCTGACAACTTTGGAATACAGTGACTACGTACTTTTATGGTCCAAGCGAGATTTGCAGCTTGCATTTGGCAAGAGATAAAAATGTCTATAAACTTACCCACCCTCCCAGGCTGAAAATGAATGAGAACCTAGAGATCATGAGCGACTAATATTTATTTCAATGTATTCACTTTGTTGCGATTGGTGGTGGGAGACGGGAGTTATGGCATTTTTTAGATGTTTCTCTGCAAACTGAGTGGCATTAAGAAAGTAGGTGACGTTTCGGATTGAGACCCTTCTTCAGACCACTTTATATTCTAGCCAGAGAGGGTGGGTCTCGACCCAAAACGTCACACACTCCTTTTCTCCAGAGATGCTGTCTGACCCGCTGAGTAACTCCACCTGATCTTATTAAACCTGCATCTTCCTACACACTGAATAGAGTGGGTTGTTTTCCTTGGAACAGATGAGGCTGAAAGGTGATGTAAGAGAGTCATATAAACCATGAAGTGGATGGATAAGGTAGATAGGAACAATTGCTTTCATATGATGGGGGTGTCTGACCCAAAAGGATGGAGGTTTTAGGTGAATAGCAAGCGGTTTAGAGGAGGTTTGAGGGGGAGATTTTTTTCACACAGAGTGGTTGGAATCTGGAATGCACTGCCTCAGAAATTGGTGGAGGCAGATAGTTCCACAAGATTTAAGAAGCATCTGCATAAAGGCTTGAATCACCAAGGCATGGGAGGCTAAGGACCTGAGGTGGGTAAATGGGATTAGTATAGACGGGTACACCAGGTAGCACGGACAAGATGTGCTGAAGGGCTTGATCTGTGCTCTGTGGCTCTCTACCCAGCTTTGGCCTCTGGTGAACTGCCTCAGGACCTCACGGAGCTGACGAGCACCTCAAGGATCAGATTTAGCAGTGGGTGCCTGGGATAATACGAGAATATCATTCAGTTTGGACTATCTTTTTCCCCTGTTCAAGATTATTAAATCCCTCCGATAAAGGAAGAACCCAAAAGGTTGTTGTCAGCTGAGATATCGCACAGAGAGAGAGAGAGGAGTTCTAGGAATAGACAGCAAGTTTCTCGCAAACAAGACAGAAGCCAAGCGTCAGATGCTGAACACATGTGCTTACTCAATTGTAGATGCCCAAGCATTTAATTGCTTATGCAAAGTGAGGAGTGACCTTCATCGCAATCTCTGAGCAGAGTTTCATCTGCAATCTCTGTAGGTAATGAGATGCAAATGTCTGGGCTGACCGTATCTGAAATAATATCTATTTTGAATTGTATTGTCTGGACCTCATCTTCCTCTCTGGGCACTGCATCCTGTTTCCTTAGTGCAGAGCCCTGTGATCTGGTAGAGGAGGAATAGCTGACTTGGCTACAGACACTGGCGTGACTATTAGCCAAGAATATTTATTGGTAAGAGAATTCAGATCAATGTGTCTGAATGTTTCCCACAGAGGCATCAGCTGTCAGGAGCTGCTGTTCATGTAGTTTATGTATTTAAATATAACCATGTATGCAATAAGTTCATAAATTCATGTGATGGGAGCAGAATTAAGCAATTCAGCCCATCAAGTCTACTCCGCCATTCGATCACGGCTGATTTATCTCTCCCTCTCAACCCAACTCTCCTTCCTTTTCCCCATAACCCCTGACACCCGTACTAAGCAAGAATCCATCTATAGGAGCAATAGTGTCAACCTCCAGGACACAGGAGCTTAATCTGCTGTTCTATATCATGAGCCAACGTTGTAATCTGCTCCATTTTTCCACCCTCCTTCCATTTCCTTGCACAATCTTAACGCCCTGTAATCCACCACTTTGGAGGGTATCGAAACATTTTACTCAGCCTTCCCTCAGAGAACATATCCTCTTTTGGGAAAGGAGAGAAAAGCTTCTCGGCGTCAGCATTAGAGAGCAAGGTCACAGTGAGTGTGGACCAGCTATTCTCCTCATCCTTCCTAACACCAGAGGAAGTTATTTTCATTCTGCATGATGTATTTTAAAAAGTGATGTAAACAAACCATGCGTTTAGAGGATGTTGAGATGTTATCACTTACATGTACATGATGTAACCGCACATGTAGGAAGTTCCTTGCAGTTGGTGTAAACACCCTTGCTTGATCCTCCTGCACCACGTAGCTTTTAATTGTAGCGAGAACATCCTGGACCCCAGCGGTATCTAACATCTTAATGTGCCTCAGGATACCTTGTAGACACAGAACGCTGGAGTAACTCAGTGCAACAGGCAGCATCTCTGGAGAGAAGGAATGGGTGACGTTTCAGGTCGAGACCCTTCTTCAGATCCTTGTACTCTGTCTCCAGGTTAACTTGAACTCTGCATGCCATGAGTAGGGCTTCTTTGGAGAACATGAGGGGTGTCATTAAAGGAATGAGTTGAGGGGAAGGGACTGGATAGTAAAAGAACAGAGGTTGCAAGTGGGACTTTGGAGATCAAGCAGGGAGGGAGGGAGCAGCCTAAATAGAAGCAGCTCATCTCATTTCATCACAGCACAGCTTACTTACACGACCACCCTATCCCTTGATTCATTACCATCTTAACATCTGTCTTAAATAGTAACTGAGCCTTTTCTGCACCCTCTTCAAAACCCCCACCTTGCTGTAATGGGACCAGAACCGCACACAATACTCCTAATGCGGCCTAACCAATATTTTATAAATGGTGGAATCAGGAAGCTGCCGAAAATCGCAATGGGTCAATTGAATTGTGTGATGCCGAAATCAATGTGATTATAAGAAGGAGTGAGAAGTCAGTGGGTGTCAATGGAGGTGAGATGTTGTTCAGGCAAAAATCTTGTAGCTATAACAGAGGAAGGAAGGACTTAGAGGAATATGGGTAAAACGTGAGCAAATGGACATATTGGGCAGCATGATGAATGTGGCCGAATGGCCTGTTACTATGACGTGTGACTCTATTACTCAATGAAAGTGATGGTACGCTCCACAGTTAGCAAGGAACCTGCACAGTTAAGACACGGCAATAAATACAGACGTTTGATGCCCTCACTTTATTAGCAACTAAAACCATAGCTATAGGGAAATATAGCACTGACATAGGCCCTTCAGCCCACCAAGCCCATGCTGACCATCAACCACCTATTTACACTAATTCATTTTATTCTCTCTACATTCCCATCAACTGCCCACAGACGCCACCAGTCGATGGACACTCTGGGTGATTATTTTCTAGAGGCCAATTAACTTTCCAGCCTGCCTGTCTTTGGGATGTGGGAGGAAACTGGAGCATCCAAGGGAAACCCATTACTGAGGGAGAAGGTATATACAAACTCCATACAAATAGCAGCTGAGGTCAGAATTGAACCCAGGTCATACAGAGTTGAATTAGTGTAAATAGGTGGTTGATGGTGCTGGCTCGAAGGGCCAAATGAATGAATGAATGAATGAATGAATGAATGAATGAATGAATGAATGAATGAATGAATGAATGAATGAATTATATCTTTATGGCCAAATGGCCTTGTCCTGCACCTATTTTCCCTGGTTTTCTATGTTTCATAGTCATACAGTACAGAAGCAGGCTTATTAGCCCAACTAATCCATGCTGACCAAGATGCCCTATCTACACTAGTTGCATTTTCCTGTGTTCAGCTCTTTCTCCTAATGGCACCTCTCATGTTCTCCGAAGAAGTTCAAGTGAACACTTGTGCTGTGCAGAGGATACTTGGGGACCCTAATGGTGCAGAACAATGATTTGGGATGTTTGAAGCTGGGTCCTTGAAGTAATGACAGCAAAAGCCCACAGTCATCGTTCATACTCCCCGCGCCGCACGTTCTTAACCGCAGTGCTGCCTTAACATTATCACGCTGCTCTGCATCTCACTCCAGTCACAGTCAGAGAATCTGGAGCTGCTTTCAATTTAGCTGACCTGAATCCCTGCTGGAAATTAGTAGTCCCCCTGCAATGTTGCGGTTGGATCTAGTGTGAAATTAACCAGGAAAACTCCTGCGAGTTCCTTTCCCGCATTCCCTGATTATCCGAGGCATGACATGAATGTTTATGAAATAGCACATTGAATACCGCTGACTGCCAGGGATTTGAACCCACACCTCAGTCCTGCATAGCACCAAAGGAGTGCTGCACTGCAACTATAAATAAAGGCGTGGGGGGATCACAATTACAGATTAGCCATTCAGGACAGAGATGAGAAGTAACTTCTTCACCCAGATTGTGGGGAATTTCTACACAAAAGGGCCACGGAGTCTCAGTCACTAAGTTTATTCAAGACAGAGCTCAATAGGTGATTAGTTTGAGTTTGAGTTTTAGAGATACAGCGTGGAAACAGGCCCTTCTGCCCTCAGAGTCCGTGCTGACCAGTGACCACCCATATACTAGCTCTGTCTCACAAGCTAGGGGCAATTTACTGAAGCCAATTAACCTACAAAACCTGTACGTCTTTGGAATGTGGGAGGAAACCAGAGCATTCGGAGAAAACTCATGCGGTCACAGGGAGAAAGTACTAACTCCGTGCAGACAGCATCCGTAGTCAGGGACGAACCTGGGTCTCTGGCGCTGTATGGCAGCACCTCTACTGCTGCGCCACTGTGCTGTCATTAGATGTAAAGAGGATTAATTTAGTTTAGTTTGGTTTAGTTCACTTTAGTTTACTATTCTCATGCGTACCGAGGTACTTTGTAAAGCTTTTGTTTGCGTGCCATCTGGTCAGAGAAAAGGCTATACATGAATATAATCAAGCTGTCTGCAGTGTACAGATAAAGGATAAAGAATCCAACATCCAGTGCAAGACGTACTGTCAGAAAGTTACACTGAGCAAAAGATGAACCATAACCTTATTAATGGTGATGAAGTACAGAAGGCTCTCTTGATGGAGGGCCTCGACCTGAAACGTTGGCCATCTTTTTGCCTGATCTGCTGAGTTCCTCCAGCACTACTTTTTCCTCTAGGTTCCAGTATCTGCAGACTCTTGTGCCTCTGAATGACCTGCTCCTGTTTCTGTTTCTCATGTTCCTGGAGGTGCTGTTTCAGATTAAACTGCAGAGCCCGGATACTGTTTCATAGAAGAGTAAGGGAGTTCCCCCTTGGTGTCCTGGACAACACTGATCACACAGTTAACACAGTAAACCCACTTTATCTGTTCTTTCAGCTACTTTTACTCTGTATTATCCTGCTTGAAGATTTGCCAGTAAACCCCATATTCCCCACCAATGTTCTGCCCCTCATTCAGGCAAGGAGGGGCTGGGATGTCAAAGGCTTCTTCATGTCATTGGCCTGGACATTGGTCAGCAGAGTTAAAGGTCACCCCCCCCCCAACACTGAAACTTGTATAAAGGAAGGGCAAGCTGGGCAGAAGTTCATCGTAGTCGCAAGGAGCTATGGCTGGCTTAACGACAGCATTGAGGAAGAATTAGGCACTATTCAGTATGTTAAAGCAACAAGAGAGGTGTCTGTGGGCGACCTGGGGTATCCAGTTTGGTGCAACAAATCCATAGATCCATGGGTAGGCTTTGGGTGAACTGGAAGGGACAAGAAGAGATGTCGAGGGTATAGACACTTTCAGGAGTTGTTATGCCTCTGGATAAAAGCCAACCTGTCAGGAGCTGCCAAGACCTCCCATCCTGTAGCAAACACAGGACACCATAGCCCTGACGATCCTGGGATGGTCACAAAGCAAACAGTGCAATTTGCACAGGAGCATTTATGCTTGGGTGTTGTCCTACAGAGCACCGTTTGTACACACAGTCCATTGAAATGAGCAATGATGGAATAAAGGTTTCGCCATGTTTCACTTTTAATGCTTTTTTGTCGTAGCCGACACATTCCTGTAAGAAAGGATGTTATTTGTTTCACGAGAATGCGCGGCATTTCAATTTCAATGGGAATAATAGTCACATCCTTCGACTCCAGACCTTGGGGACTTGCACTTCCTGACACAGCTGAAGCAGTGGCAGGGTTGGGAAAGAACCTGCTCCCTATTAAGTTTGCAGGAGGTAACAATTGTGTGGATTCACTCGCTCCACCATTGTCCCCCACCAAGATTGTCCTTGGGTTGGCTGGTGGGACTGGCCAGCCGCCGTGTCCCCTGCTCCCCCCAGCAGTTTGACCAGGACATCGAGTTCCTCTCTGGCGAGTGTGACAATTGAATTGTTCCCGACCTCAGAGAATGACGTTAACAAGCCAGTTCTCGTCAATCACGCCGTTGAGAGCAGCGGTACAGAGTGTGGGTCACTGCCACCTAGAAATAAATCATTGCAATAAAGGAGCACACGACTGAACTGAGAATCGATGCAGTTGTCAAGCGACCTGCAGGGGCTCCTGCTTGTTCGCTTTAATTAAACACTTCAGGTGAGCTTTCCCACACATGCATTGAGGGGGGGGGGTTCATTATGCCGTGATGCATATCCCCACCTGATGATGTTACCAAAGCATGTTAGGCACATTGGAAATATGCCTGCCACTGTGTTGTAGGAAGCACAACAGCCAAGATGTGTCCAGCAAACTCTACAAACTACAGTGGTCTAAATGATCAAGATCATCTCTTTTTGTCGAGGTGCACACAATATCCAGGAGATCGAGATACCTGTGCTAAAGAGCAGATCCCTAGAATGAGACTTGAACCTGCAAACTCTTGACTGAGGCCAATGTACTTCCATAGAGTGAAGGCCAAAGTTAAGGCAGTCAATGACAATAAATGCTCTGCACTGGGCCTGTAGCCGGGGGTTACAGTTCTTCAATGTGAGGACATTTCTGCCACAGATCTTTAGGCAGCAAGTTCCAGGGTTCCATTATCTCTGAGTAAAAATATTTTTCCTGGCTTCCCTTCCAACCCTTCCACCAAGTTTCGACCCAACTGCTAAGGAGGGCCTTCCTATTTATTCTATTCAGGACACTCACCATTTTTTAACACTGGATAAATTTCCTCTCAGCTTTCTCTTTAAAATAAAACAACCCTAGCCAATCCAGAATGCAAGACCTCTCTACTACATTCCACGCCTTAATTACCCTTAAAATGCTGTGGACCCCAAGGTCCTGTCTTTCTTCATATCCCCTAATATTCCTGTTTGCTGAATATTCCTTTGCTTTGTTGCACCTCCCCAAATGTTTGAGATCACCCCCTCCTGGATAAAGAAAGGCCTCGACCAATAACTTTGCTTATCCATGTTCTCCAGGGATGCTGCCTGACCCGCTGAGTTACTCCTACACTTTGTGGCCCCCTGGATTAAATCTCACTGACACTTTTCTGCCCAACAGACCAGGCCAACAGATATCTGCAGTCAGAAACTTTACTCTTCACCTGTAATGGCAAGTTCAACTTTGATATCACCTGCAAGTTTTTTTATATCATTGCCCAATGTTAACTGTGTTTCATTAATACATATTACAAACAGCAAAGGATCTAGTACTGAGCCTTGTAATAACATTGTTCTCATCACAAGAACATTCTCCATTCATTGGTTTGCTTCCTATCACAGAGTCAGGTATGGATCTAATTTGTTCCTTAGAATTCATGAGTTTTCATCTTTTTGACCAGCCTGACAAATGGGACCTTGTCAGAAGCCTTGCTGAATGAAATCTGTGCAGACTTCATCAAGCACACTGCCCTTACCAACGCACTTTGTTACCTCCTATTAAAAAAATCACTGTCATTCAGATGTTACTTTACTATAAGAAGTCAATGCAGTGTCCCAGATTAATCTGTGCCTTTCTAAACTGTGCCTTGAGATTGATCATCCCCTTTAATAATGAGGTTGGGACCCGAAACGTCACCCATCCTTTTTCTGCCTGAGATGCTGCCTGACCCGCTGAGTTACTCCGGCACTTTGTGTCTAACTATGAACATTTTCCTGCTTGGTTTGGGGAATAGAGTCACCAGATCTTACTCCGGTTATTCCAGCCCATCATCCCGCTCCATTCCTTTGATGGAGCCCTCCAATTAATCCCAGTTCCCTGCTTTTTCACAACCCTTGCTTTTCACGTTAACTTTTCCAGTAAATAACCACCTCCCTTCAGAAGGTTATTATTAAATCTGCTTCCACCATCCTCCCTGATTGGAAATTCCAGAACAACTGGTTGCCAGAAAACAACTTGTCCCCATCGAGTCTATTGTTCCTCAGCCAGCAATCCTCGATCAGCCTTCATGGGTATCAGTCCCACTGCCAGTTCAAACAGTTGCTTCCTCTCTAACACAGCACCTTTTTTGATGTTAAACCCCTCCACCTAATCCTGGTTTCTGTTTGAAGGGAAACAAAGTCTGTTGATCTAATCCCTTCATATAGCTTCCATCCCTCGTTCTGAGTGCAATTCCCATAAATTGCCTCTGTGCTGAATTTCCAGTCACCGGACTCCTGCAGGAATCAGCAGGTTCCGGGAGGCACTGATGGACTCTCCGTATTGTGCAAGGCCAGGGATTATTATCGAGAGGTTTGGACAAGTGTATTGTCACATTGGGATGTTGCTCACGTTTCAATTATTCGCCAGCGTTAGCAAGTTGACAACGGCGCCATAGTAACAGCCAGACGTTATTCAGCGGTGTCTGCTGTTAATCTTGTTACCTTCCTGTGCACCATTCTGGAATGCCGCTACAGTGTAAACATGGGAAGGAAACTCCGGCAAAAGTTACAGAGTGCGCTTCCTGTTTTCCACCAACACCGACCGCTGCCTTGTTACATGTCAGGAGCAAGATCTGGCTGCTCGTTCAGCTGATGTATTTCAAGGAATCATTCTTTATCGTGCTATTACAGATCTCCCCCCCCCCACTTCAAATTTGTTCCAATTAAGCCCTGCGCAGATTAATGGATGGCTAATGGATCATGGGTTTGTTTCTTGGGAACTGCCCAGCATCCAATCATCACGTACCATGGATCACGTACACATTTCCCCGCCCAACACTACAACCATAAATTCAATGTCCCTGCTGTCACATAACAATAATTCGACGTGCCAATAAGTATGTTGCGATTGGATATGCGACATCGAAAGGCTGGGGGCCCAGGAGTGCCTAAGTGTTCTCAATGTGAACGCAGGACATTTATACATCACCTTCCTCTCTCCCTGTACATGTGGAAATACTGTTGCATCACCTTGGGGACATTAAATTCATAGGAAAGGGGAAAAAAATTCCCTTCATATGTCATATAGCATGGCAACAATCCTTTGGTGCAAGACGGCCATGATGAAACAGATGCCCATTTGCACAAGATGAGGTGCTGGACTAGTCAGGGCATATGTGCTATATGATACAGGATGGTTTGCTGCTGGATTAGAAGGTAGTATCTATAATAAAAGGTTGACCAAACTTGGATGGCATTCTCTGGAGCATTAGAGGTTTGGGAGAGATCTGGTTGAAGTTTATAACATTAGTTTAGTATAGTTTTGAGTTTAGTTTATATTATTTTAGTGATACAGCATGACAACGGGCCTTTCTTCCCACCACATCCACGCCGACCATCGATCACCCTTTCACACCAGTTCTATGTTGTCCCACTTTCATATCCACTCCCTGCACACAAGGGGCAATTGACAGCGGCAATTAACCTACAAACCCGCATGTCTTTGGGATGTGGGAGAAAGATGTGAGAGGTCTCTCTCATGACCCCTCCCCACCCACTCACACACCATGCAAACATTCATAGAAACATAGAGAATAGGTGCAGGAGTAGGCCATTCGGCCCTTCGAGCCTGCAACGCCATTCAATACGATCATGGCTGATCATCCAACTCAGTATCCTGTACCTGCCTTCTCTCCATACCCCCTGATCCCTTTAGCCACAAGGGCCACATCTAACTCCCTCTTAAATATAGCCAATGAACTGGCCTCAACTACCTTCTGTGGCAGAGAATTCCAGAGATTCACCACTCTCTGTGTGAAGATCTCTCTGTGCATGATCTTACCTGCACTAATGTCTCTCATATGTGCATTCAGATTCGCTCGCAAGCACACGCATGCGGCGTGCACAAACACACGCACATAAGCAGTCGTGCAGCGTCTCCCATTGTACATTGCTATCCATTCACACACGCTCACTACGTTCCCCCTCCCTCCCCCTACACCGCCACCTTTGCAACAGACTCTGCCTGAAATGAGGTTAGTCCTGTTGTTCCCAGCCCCAGCTTTGCAATTGCTCCAGACTAAGTCATCTCATCCCAATAACTCATTGTTATTCCACTGGAGAAAGATTTGGATCAAGCCAGAAGAAAGGGCAAGGAAACCCACAGCAAGATGAGTGGTGCACCGGTAGAGCTTTGACACGGGAGTCCGTGCACACCAACACTTCAGTGCTGGCTGACAAAGTGCTTGGAAGCTTCACCCGCCTTCCTACAGTAGCCCAGCCCTGCAGCTCAGGGCTCCTCCTGTACATGTCCCATTCCTGTCGAAACGTGATGAGGGATCCTGCCTCCACTACTACAGAGGGTCTCAGACTCTCATCACCCTCCATGAGAAAAGAATGGAGGAAAAAACATTCCTCCTCCCCCCTGGACTCCTTCTAATGATCACGTTAAATTTCTGCCCTTTGCTTTCTGACCCTTCTTGCCAAGGGAAATGGCTCCTTCCTATTTACTGTATCCAAGCTCTGCACAGTTTGGGCACTCCGATTCAATCTGTTCCAAAGAAAACAATTGCAGCTTATCCAATCTTTCCTCACAGCTACAACTGCCCAGACCCGGCAACATCCTCCTAAGTGAATTACGGTCTCCCGCTGATATACTTTCCATCTGCCCAGTTTTATTCCAGAAACTAGACCTGGGATCCCCCATTTTGTTATAGCGGCTACACTTTAAAGAACCTCTGAATGCAGTTTAGGAACTTATGTGTCCTCAACATGTAGGTGTTCGGCACGGACTAGAAGGGCCGAGATGGCCTGTTTCCGTGCTGTAATTGTTATATGGTTATATAGTTATAACATCTTTAATGCAGACAGCACCCCCCCCCTAACCGCCCCGCCCCCAACACCCCCCTCCCCCGCCGCCCCCATTAATGTGTGGCACAGTGGCACAGCTGGTAGATCTGCCGCCTCACAGTGCCTCAGACCCGTGTTCGATCTTAACCTCAGGTGTTCTCTGTGTGGAGTTTGCACGTTCTCCCTGCGACCGCGTGAATTTCCTCCGGGTGCTCCGGTTTCCTCCCACATCCTAAAGACGTGTGGGTTTGTAGGTTAACTGGCTGATGTAAAATTGGCCTCTACTGTGTAGAGGGTTGATGTGAAAGTAGGATATCACAGAACGAGTGTGAACAGGTGATCGCTGGTCGGCGTGGACTCAGTGGTCTGAAGTTTCCATGCTTCAACTCTAAAACTAAACTAACAACTAAAGCTAATATATTCAAGTCATTGAAATCCCCCCTGAATGTTAATCTATAAACCAATGACACGATGACTTGGTTCCTACAACCCGTGGAATGCATGAATGTTCTTTCAAAATATCCAGTCTATTTCACTGGTACTATTTTGGGACACAGATTCGGCAGGAACTCTGATGTAAAACAATCATTAACTAAAGTAAAAACAATCATTAACAATCACGATAGACTTTATACAAAAAATGAAAGTGATTTAGTTCAACCTGATAAAAAGTCTTAAAATTAAAAAAGCCAGAAGCCAAGAACTGTGAGTTGGCAATGGTAAGGACATTAACAAGGGTGATCAATGGCCAAAGTTAATGAATTAGTACTTTGTTTCCAAGTAATAAATATACCTTTTAAAGTGAAAGACCCACCAGGAAAAGAGGTCCGGTTGTGGCAATCAACAGAGGTTAAAAATAGCAGTAGACCACAAGAAAGTTTATTGGCAAAACAACTGTATACCAGAGGGTTGGGAAAAAATTAGGATGTCTGTGCATTGCAGAGGAAAGGTGCATAAACAGAAATGTTTAAAACACATTCATTATATCCATTGAATGAAACGGTTGAAGTTCGAGATACAAAATCATGTGTATTACCCCATTGAGAGGGAATGAATTTCTCGGCGATTGTCACAGCTGAAAGATTGCAAACTAGTTGTGCTCAGTGTTTCCCGTAACAACATTAATAGTTTGCATCTTTTTCTTCTCTTCTCAAGTTTTCATCTGCAGTTTCATGGTAGCCACGCCAATCTTCGGTTTCCTGGGCGACCGCTTCAACAGGAAGTTAATCCTGAGCTGCGGGATATTCTTCTGGTCAGCAGTCACCCTCTCCAGCTCCTTCATCACCAAGCCGGTACGTACCAGGGGCTCCTAGTTAATCAACTGGGGCCTTTTGCTCTGGTTAAGGCTGTTGCTGCTTGCAGGTTGCTCTCTGGGCCCACATCTGATGTTGCTGATACCAGCACCCTCCGGGGACTTGTCGTTCAATTGTGTATTTTTGGACTCATGTCTTGTTATTTTTCAGTAGTCTTCTTCTTTACGCTGTCTTTTGCATCCGGTGGTCCTGATGTGGTCACCTTGGCCTGCAAGACGAAGCGTAGACCGTGTCACCGAACACTTGCATGCTGTCTGCCAGGCCTACTGGAGCTCCCAGTTGCCAACCATTATAACTCCCCTTCCCATTCCCTTACTGACCCTTCTCTCCATGGCCTCCTCCAATGCCAGGGTGAGACCACACGCAAAGTGGAAGGACAGAATCCCATAGTCCAGTTGGGTAGCTTGCAGCCCAATGGTATGAACATTGAATTTGCTGCTTTCAAGCAGCACCTCCTCTCTTTCCCCTGCACCTTGGTATGCACACATTTCTAACACCATCTTCCACCAACCCAGTCATCCTGCTCCTTTACTCTCCTCTGTACACTCATCTCCCATCCCCGAGTCCCACACTTCCCCTTTATACCCGCTCTTTTCCCTCCCTCCAACCTCTTCCACACATATCCCAACCTCCATTTTTACATATTTCACTTCTCCCATTCCTTCCTAACCCTACACCTTTTTAGCTCCTTTTCGCCTCTACCTGTATCACTTACTCCACCCATCTTCCAATCATCCGCTCCCCCTCCCTCCCTCATCACCTGTACACACCCATCACATGCCAGGGTCTCCCCCCACCCACCTCATTTCCAGCTTACTCCCCCCGACCCAAATCTGTCTGAAGATGTGTCCTGACCTGAACAAGACATTCCTTTGTCCATTTTGTCCACGGATGATGCTTGATCCGTGGAGTTCCCATAGCACTTTGCTTTTGGCTCAAGATTCTCGCTCTCTCCAGATTCCTGTGTCTCTATATTGTAATTTACAATCTTGCATAGAATCACAATTGTGTTCTATGCAAGATTCCAGCATCTGCATCTTGATCTCATTCACCAGCATCAGCATCTTGTGCCTCCCATATGAACTACTTCCTGGATTAAACCTTCAAAGTATTATCCTTTCCTGAAATGGAGAAAGCATCCTCTCTGTGTGCATTTCTGAACTTACTCACAAAGTGCTCCAATCAGTTCTTTGGCCCAAACCACAAAAATGAAACTTGCGGGGAGGGAGGGTTTGAATTTGTTGGCAGCCTTGTGTGCCTCAGTAACAGAGACTGGATGTGAAGATGAGGTGTCCTAACTTGAATGGGAAAAACTAATGAGAGCGGAAATACAAGGATCAAATAAATGATTGAATGTGGGTGGGGATGTCGGCAAGGATTTAATATATCAGTATCACAAATCCCTGTCACCACGTTGATTTTCACGAAAGATTAAAGTTCGGCAGTTGGGAAGGCTTTGAGCTTTGAAATTGTTTTCATATATCATGCAAAGGCCTTCCTGCATTTGAAGTGCATGTTGTGTTAAAATCTTGATGAGCTCCTCCTCTCTCTTTCAATATGACATGCCACCCAGAATGTCTCAATAAACAAAATATGCCTAATAACATCTCAGCGTAGATAGGAGACTCACTTCCTCAGGGAGGGATGGCTGGAGTCAGTTTCTGATATGATTTCATGCATTCCAGACATTTCTGCTCACGGTGTGTGTCTTGGGGGTGAGCGAGCTTTCAGTTCCATGGACGGGCTATTTTGAGAGGCATCTGATTAAATCTAGCCCTTGGTTCAAACAAGCCAATTAGAAGAACGCTGCGCCTAGCTCTACAACTGACCTCCGGTAATGATAATGGTGTATGTCCTCTCTTCCCCTCTCCAAAATGACATAAATACCACTAGCTGGAGGAAAGGAAATCAAGGGATGTGGAGCAAAGGAGGGTAGTGGATGTATTGATAGCGTACCAGCTAATTCAATGGCGGAACTATTTGTAAATGCTGGTATATGGTGCGTTCACAAGAAGCGGATAGTAATGTAAGTGGAATGGATAAGAAGGTACACGGTGAATTGATCTTTCTTGCCGAATGACCAGAGTACAAGGGAAGGCAAGAAACCACAGATTCGGGAATCTTGAGCAAAAAATAAAGTGCCGGAGGAACTCAGCAGGTCAGGCAGCATCTGTGGAGGGAGTTGGACAGATGACGTTTTGGGTCGGGACCCTTTGTCAGGATCGGGTCTGAGTTCCCCCAACCCTCTGAGTTCCTCCTGTACTTTGGTTGTTGTTGGGGTACAAGGGAAGTCTTGCTCCAGTCGCCCAGGGCTTTGTTGAGCCTAACCTGGAGTCTGGGATGTGTTGGTAATGGCCTGAACTGAGAAAGGGTTTACTTGACAGTGCGGAGAAGGATCACCGGAGATTGAGGGGATAAATTTTCCCGATGTGCCGAGGTTGCGTATGATTGAAACTTACCGACTCAAGTCTGTAAAATGAGGTGACCTCCCTGTTGTACGAGGTTCTGACACGGACTCTTCAGATAGAACAGGAAGGGATATTACCGCTTACTGCAGACTTTAGAGACAGGGGGTCTTGCTTCAGAAAATGGGTCATCTACTTGGGACAGAGTCTACAATCTACTCAGGCTGTAGATGCCCAGTTAGACTGAGATCAGCAAGGTTCATACTCAATGGGAATGAAGGCGTATGGGAACCTGATGGAAAGTGGATTTGAGTTGGTATTGATCTTATTGAACGGTGTTATGCTCAGGGTGGCCAAATGACTCATCTCTACGATTCAATATGTTTACACTGAAACCATGTGATGGACATGTCAAAGGAGAAAAGAAAGATGCATGCCAGTGAGGACCAGTGCAGTGGTTAAATGTTTCTGTGTAAAATGTTCCAACACTTCTGTCCAACACGTGAGGTGAAGATCAGGATGTGGGGAGGTAGGTAGAACAGCGGGGATAATCAAATAATGCTGGAGTAACTCAGCTGGACAGGCAGCATCTCTGGAGAGAAGGAATGGGTGATGTTTCGCGTCGAGACATTCAGATAATTCGGATAATCAAATTATGTTCTTCACTAGGTGATGGTCAGATTAAATTCAAACCTCTGTTGTAGCATAAGGAGTCTCTCCTGATCGAGTGGTTGTTTTCTTAGCTTTAGACTTTAGATTTAGAGATATAGCGCTCTAACAGTCCCTACGGCCCACCGAGTCCACGCCGACCAGCGATCACCCCGTACGCTAGCAGTATCCTACACATTGGGCACAATTTACAATTGAATTGTAGTGTAACTAATCTACAAGCCTGTATGTCTTTAGAGTGTGGGAGGAAACCAGAGTACCCACAGAAAACCCACGCAGTCACAGGAAGAATGTAGAAACTCCGTACAGACAGCGCCCGGGATTGAACCGGTGTCTCTGGCGCTGTAAAGCAGCAACTCTACCACTGCACCACTGTGCTGCCCTACAAAATAACAACAAATAATGATTTCAGATTTAGATAAATCATCAACCAATCTTTCTTGGACTGCTGTCATGCAAACTTTGAATTTCCATTTTATTACTGAAACGTTTCTAAAGATGATAGCAATCCACCAAAGGTGAAATCAGGGAAGGCTGTAAGTCTGGGCAGAAGGGACGATGTACATGTTTGCTCCGTCTTCTTTCCCATCTCCTCAGTGCGGTTCTGCTGTTTGCAGCTCTGCTCCTGTTTCAGCTTGGCCCTGGGGTGCCATAGATCTTCTTCTGCAGCCTGTTCCCTGAGGTGCTGGCAAATTAGTACCCAAAGGTGCATCAGTTTAAATTGTGTGAAACCTAGCGTCTAACATTAACAAACTAATCCAAGCGTGTTGAAAAAGAAACAAATTACTTTCCCCTGAATTTATTCTGCCAGCATTATCTGTGTTTAGTCCCAACTTTCGAATACTCTGCACCATCCGTGAGCTCCTGAGGTCTGGATGATGATGGGGAATAAGAACAGAAAAATGATGCGGATGCTCACCAGCTCAGTCAGTGCTTGTGGAGAGAGAAGCTGCTCACGGGAGGAATATTAAGATCAAGGAAGGTTTAAGTTGCAGTGAAGGGATGGGGAGATTGGGAGGAATGTCTGTGAGAGTGTGGAGATGAATGGATGGCAAAGATTGGTGTCGGCTGAGGGAGAGTGAAGTCTTGTTAAAGGCAGAGAACTGAGAGAGAGAGGGGGGGGGGGGGGGGGAATTGCTGGAACTGTTAGACATAGCCGTTGCTCCAAATTTGAAAGAGAAGCGAATAAAATAAGGAGTCAAGGAAAACTCAGCAGGCCAGGCAACATATGTGGAGAGAGAAGAAAAAATGTGTAGGAAAGAACTGCAGATGCTGGTTTAAATCGAAGGTAGACACAAACTGCTGGAGTAACTCAGCGGGTCAGGCAGCATCTCTGGAGGGAAGGGAAGGGTGACGTTACTTTGCTGTGTATGTTTCTCCGCGTAGACTCCCTGCCTGGTAACGCCTTGCTTTAAAATCTTCAAATGAGATCTGCAAATCTCCACACCAACCCCCACCACCCTGACCCCCCCCCCCCACCCCCCACCCCCCTCACCCTCTATGTATTTCCAGTACTCTAAGCCTCCAAGACCGTACAGCTGTAGCTTTCACACACTGTCTCTGTGTCTTTATCCGTCTCTCCTCATTTAATATGCCTCTTAACACAAGACATTTTCAATATTGACCTGAAAGAATTTTTTGAGGCTTGGGATTAAAGTTGGTTTGATAAAATGCTGATGTAAAGCTCTTGGAGTGTTTTCCTGAGCCGAAGCTGTTTTTTTAATGCAATTAGTTGTTGTTGTGGTTACATCAAGAAGTTCTCAGTTCCCTGTAATTATCTCATCTGTCTAACACTTTACGTAACTGGCTCCCACTTGCCAAGTTTAGCTGCAATACCGGGAGATGCAGTAAATAGAATGTCAGCCAGTCTCCACAAAACCACCTGGATTTCCCAAGGAAGTCTCCACCACTCATGTGCTGAGGATGGGCTCGATGGATACCATGATCATTTGTTCGTCCTGATTGTGGAAAGCAGCAGAAATTGGTCGTTGCTTCCACCGATCATCACCGATAATAACCGATTGTCACCGAATATAACCATATAAACTGTTTGTCACTCAACACTTAGCCATGCACAATGGTGGACGGGCAAGGAGGGGAATGTCGGATGCTGGTGGACCAAGGGAAGGTGACAGCTGGAGCCCGGCAGCAGCCAAGTTTCTTGCCTGAACCGGGCACCGCTGTTAACAACTGGAGCCTGGACTGGACTGGGAAAATGGCGATTGAACATGGCGCCTCTTGCAAGCGAGCTCAGTGGACTATTTCTGTACAATTGCTAATCAGGGGCGGTATGGTGATACTCTACTGGACTGTTTGTAAGAAAATAATTTCACCGTGCACATGTGACAACATGGCACCATTGAACCATTGAACAATTTTTCAAAATGGAGCCCCCCCCCCATGTTCTCGGTCCATCATTTCGAGGTCTGGCAGTGATTGATATCTCTAGTGACATGGTGCTGCAGCGGTAGAGTTGCTGCCTCACAGTGCCAGAGACCCAGGTTTGATCCTGACTGTATGGAGTTTGTATGTTCGCTCCATGTCCTGCATGGGTTTTCTCTGGGTGCTCCGGTTTCCTCCCACACTCCAAAGACACACAGGTTTGTAGGCTAATTGGTTTGGTAAAATTGTAACGGCCCTGGTGTGTGTAGGATAATGTTAGTGAGTGGGGATCGCTGGTCGGTGCGGACTCGGTGGACCGAAGGGTCTGTTTCCGCAAAGTATCTCTAAACTACACTATACTAAACTAAACTAGGGTTGACACACCTCACCACAACCTCCTATTGATCCTGCTGCTAGTAAGAAGTACATTCCAGGAACTGCAGATGCTAGCTTGCAAAAAATGCACAGTAATAGCAGGTCAGTCAGCATCTCTGTAGAACATGGATAGGTGACGTATGGTTTTTGTTATACCTGGACCTCACTGTACTGGCGCATCTGATAATTAATTTGACTTGACTTGACTTGATTTAATCTCCTAATGTGCACAAATCACAGTTAAAAAAGCCCTATCCCCCGGCAAAGACAGTGCCCATTAAAACATTCTGAAATGCATTCTTTACCCACAGGCATTTCCTTGTTACAAAATAATCAAACGGGAGTATTTCTGACACAAGAAAACTAAGCCAAGCAAATCTAATTATAGATTAAAAATATCTGTAGGGATCATATCACTAGAGAAATGTTCATTACAGATGCAGGGATTAAATCAATTGTCATCCTGGTACTAATGAGACTGAATCTCAGAACTACATGTCATACAACCGTTGAAACCTGCAGTAGAGAAGGAGGCTGTTCTGCCCAATATTCCTGTGCTGGCCCTTTGTCGGAGCTATCTCATTAATCTCACTTTCCTGATCCTATTCTCCTGCCTAACTAATAAGAACATTAATGTGGAAGCACGACCAGGCAATTTCACTCTTTCTCATGTTCTGACTTATAGGACAATAGGATTATGGTTGATCTGTACCAACCCTTGATTGTTTCATTATCTTTCCTTCTCACCTGTATATCTATTTGATGCCAACATCTTTTCATGTTGCATGTACTGGATCATGACCCCCCACCCCCTGGTCTATTATTTATTTATTTCATGAGTGGCTCCTCCCACCACGCCAAAACAAATCTCTCTATCTTATCACCTTGAATTTAACCACTAGAATACCTTAATGTTAAAACTCAGATCAAGGATAAGTTGCCACTCACTTTTCTTCCCACTCCCATCGGGCTAAAGGTATAGAAATGTGAAAACACACACTTCCAGATTCAGGGACAGTTTCTTCTCAGCTGCTAACATGCAACTGAATGATCTCACCACAGTTAGGGAGCAGTCTTGAACTACTATCTACCTCATTGGAGACCCTCGGACTATTTTTGATCGGACTTTACTGGCTTTATCTTGCACTAAACGTGCTTCAGGTTGTTCCCTTGATCATGTACACTATGAATGACTCGATTGTAATCATGTATTGTCGTTCCACTGACTGGTTAGCACACAACAAAAGCTTTTCACTCTACCACTGTAACTGTACATGCGACAATAATTACTAAACTCATAACTCAGAAGTCTTTCTCTGGAAGCCTTCCAAAAGCCAGTCAAGAATAATGGACCTCGTGTATTTGTACTCATATTGGCATGATAAAGTGTATTTTGTGCAAAAAGTATTTTTGATTTCTGATTTTATTTTAAATCAAAGCAAAATGAGACATTTAGAAACCATTTAAGATGATGGAGAACGGTGGTTTTGTTGAAGGCCGGGGTGGATGGTTAAAGAATGGGAATGAAGGGCCATTTGGCCCCTCAATCCTGATGTACCATCCCATTAGGTCAGGAGATGAGCACGTCAGACACAGCTATCTGCCTCTGCTCCATCTCCTGCACAGCCAGCCGGAAAACAAATCTCTCTCTCTCTGGCCTGAATATTTTAATTAATGCCCCGGGATTCATAGCTTGGTGGAGGAGAACTCCAGACCATTAATATCTTATTGCTGACGACACATCCAGGCAACATGATGGATTTTCTGGACTCAGCTCTCGTTAAACGCAGTTGCAGATCCAAGAGTCATCGAGAGTCAATAGAACAAACTGGGGACTGTTCTGCTTATCTCACCTCCACTCCAGAACCCAAGTTATCCTATCTCTGCTCGCCAAGCTGTAGTACACAGGCGCCGTTGAGTACATGTACATTAACTGGGAGCCAGGTCCCAGTCTGAAGGAGGAGACAATGGCATATTCAGATGGAGTTGTGAACATGTGTAATCATCTCCTCTGTATAAGGGTTGCAACCTGCTTTTCAGTTCCAATCAGCAAATTTCATACATAGATACTGTACATAGATACATAGACAATAGGTGCAGGAGTAGGCCATTCGGCCCTTCGAGCCAGCACTGCCATTCAATGTGATCACGGCTGATCATCCACAATCAGAACCCCATTCCCGCCTTCTCCCTATACCCCTTGATTCCGCTAGCCCTAAAGGGCCTAACCCACTTTCACGACCTAATTCACAACCTTTTTTACTTGTGGACAATTTTCATCATGCTAGAAAAAAAGCCCCGACCTACTTGATGTCACGAGTACCTACGACTAGCATCGCGGCCTGCTACGACCCACCTACGACCTCGTGACGACCATGCTGCGAGTATGAGTCAAGGGCAAACTCGGCAGAGGTCGTGAATTAGATCATGAAAGTGGGACAGGCTCTATCTAACTCTCTTTTGAATGCTTCTATAAAGTGTCGACATCAAAACATTTTGGGATTCCTTTAATCCCTCACCTCCCGTTCTGCTGTTGCACTAGCGGGGGCTGATGTGTGAGCGCGTCTTGGTGAAAGGTGTTTAAGTTGTCATTTCTCCAGAGACGGAGCGTTGGGATTCTGCTGGGAGGGATGTAGCAACAATCCAATTGTAATTGGTATCTGGAGAGACGTTGATCACTGTATCACCTTCAACTTGTGCCTTCTTTGCGAATCCCCCAGAACTTCTGGATGTTTCTCATTTCGAGAGGGTTGGTGGGGTTCGGAGAAGCCAGCTACTCGACAATTGCGCCCACCATCATCGCTGACCTGTTCACCAAGGACACCCGGACCTGCATGCTCTCCTGCTTCTACTTTGCCATCCCGCTGGGCAGGTATGTGCTCGCATCCCCGCCCGTCCCCACCAACACCAGCGCTTGCCAGCGGAAACACGGCACGGTTTTAGCGACCGTATTAACACCGCCTGCCTTTGAGAGGGCGGCGATGACCCTTCTCCATGAACCGGCACAGCTGGTAGAGCCGCTGCCTCACGTCGCTAGAGACCCGGGCTCGATCCTGACCACGGGTGCTGTCTGGGTGGAGTTTGCACGTTCTCCCTGTGACCACGTGGGATTCGGCCGGCTGCTCTCCGGTTTCCTCCCACATCCCAAAGACGCACGGGTTTGTAGGTTGATTGGCTTCTGTAAAATTGCCCCCTGTGTGTCAGGAGTGGATGAGAAAGTGGGATAACATAGAACTAGTGTGAATGGATGATGGATGGTCGGCATGGACACGCTGGGCCGAAGGGCCTGTTTCCATGCTGTATCTCTAAAACTTAAAACTAAAACTGCTGTGGCTGTCCAGTATGCTGACCCAAAACAGAGTCACTTATTAAACCTTCACAAAGCATGTGAGATTTGATGGCTAAGTCCCAATGACAATGGCCACTTGTAACCCAGACTCTATGACCATATTGATGAGTCAGTTAGGTTTACCTCCACCCAGCATTTTACAGTTACTTTTCACTTTTACAAACCTCCCCTCTCAGAGCCCCTCTGCATCGCCAGCCAGAGATCGGTGAACTTGCTCTCCAGTCCTTCTCTAAGCATATTTATCTCTGTCGTACTTAACACAGTAGTGACTCCCTGTGGTCGGGCAATGTCACTGAGTTGTCTGTGTGGAGTAGGGGTTGCACGGGTGAGCTATCCTCTGGGGTGGGAGAGTTAAATTAGTGAGGCAGTGGGAGACACACTCAGTCGTTCCGGGAGGCTGGGAATGTGTTGCTGCAGGGTTTCGGAGTGTGGGCTAATGAGTGCGGTAATCCCATTATTTTAATCCAGACACTTCTACGATCCTGACTACGGGTGCTTTTTTTCTCTACGTTCTCCCCGTAACCGCGTGGGTTTTCTCCGAGACCTTTGGTTTCCTCCCACACTCCAAAGACGTACAGGCTTATAGGTTAATTGTAAATGTAAAATTGTCCCTAGTGTGTGTAGGATAGTGATAATGTGCCGGGATTACTGGTCGGTGCGGACTCGGTGGGCCGAAGGGCCTGTTGCCGCGCTGTATCTCTGAAACTAAAACTTCCACTCTCTTACAGTGGCCTTGGATACATCTTGGGCTCCAGCATGACACAGGCGTCTGGAGACTGGCACTGGGCACTTCGGGTAAGATTCATGTTCCCGCATTCGCCTGGTTTCCGACCGTGCAGCGTTCCGGATTAGGGAAATGTTCTCGCTCGCGATCCGTGTTACTCGAGGTGACCTACATCTGTGGAATGTAGGTCTAGCTAGAGACAGGGGTCCTTGTGGAAATGTGGTTTTCCACTTTCCTCTCTGTTCTCCGTGCAATGACCGGGATGCTGCATCTAAAAGAGGTGCACTCCACTGGGGATCAGCTCACTGCCCCAGCTGATGAGATACTGGGGATAGTTCCAGCCTGGAAGGAAAATAAATATTTGCAGGGCTCTGGTGAAAGAGTAAGGACTGAGAGAAGTGGGCTGCTTCTGCTGGCAGCGGCTGATTCCTGCACTGTGATACGCAATGAGGCCAAGTCTGCATGCAGAACAATCATTTTGTATTGCGTTACCTGCCAATTTGGTTCCAAGATGGCGTCTGATTTAGGCATGTGTGCACTCACATACACAGGGAACACATGCAAATATTTGCACATGCTTGTGCAAGCATGTGATGGCACACCCCACATACAGCTAAAGGTTTGTGTGACCATGCATAAATGCAAGTGCGCATACACATGTGAGCACACACACAGATGAACACACATAGGTTGAATTGGCAGTACTGCCATTTTGAAACTAATTGCTGGAATTCATGCCCCTTCACAATCCCACGTGGCTGAACACAACTTGACTAAACACCAATAAACGAAACTAAACTTCAGCAGCCGGAACAGACTCCAGCTCCACCCGTGCTGACTGGCCATTTACAGGGAACTTCAACAGCTGATGTGTTGGTTGCCGTTTGATTTTGCCAAAGTTGAACAAATGTGTGAAGTTGATTAAAACTGCTGAGTCTGCAGAGAAGCCTGAGCTACTTGGTGGTCAGCATGGACTTGGTAGGAATAAGGGCCTGTGGTCGTGCTGGGTGACTAGCATCTGTGTGGAGGGGATTCGAGGGCTGTTGGTTGGGAACCAGAACCTTGAGGAATCAGGAGCAAGACTGTGTGTATGGGGGGGGGGGTTGGTGGCTGTTTGATTCAGTGTTGGAGGATCTCCAGATGGATCAATGGTAGTTATGGGACTTGCCCACTGGATTTTGGTAATGGAGCCATCCCAGGAGTGGCCATCCATGGCAGCTCAGCCCGTGTGGTCCTGGTTCCTCTTCATTGCTCCAAAGGGAGAATTGGTCAGAAATTGACATTACACCTGCAACCACATCTGCCACACCGTCAGCAGTCGCTCAGAGTGATGTAGAACAATCCGGAAATCATTCCTGTTACCTTCCACAATCGGAAAAGTCCATAACGATGAAAAAGACTACTTTGTGCAACCGAATTGCCGGCACCATTTTGATGTGACAAGATGCTGATCACTGTGGTGTCCACTCCACTCCTCTGTTGTAGATCCCAGTCCAAGCACAAACACACGCGCAGGCACGCACACACATGCACACACACACACGCACACATGCGCACGAACACGCACACGCACAGAAACACACGCACGCACACGCACGCGCGCACACACACACATAAGCACGCACACACACACACAACCATCTCCACTGAATGGCTGTGCCATGTGGAGCCAGCAAAACACATCTGAAGCTGTTGTGGCTGAAAACAATGAATGCCCATTTTAAGCCGCAGATACAGTAACGCACTGTCAGACCATGATGGAACTTTCCATAAGATTGTATCATAATTTAATGCTTCAGTGTAATATTGCTTTTGCCTTGTGAATCTAGATATTGCTGCATTTCTGCTGACCACATTCTTTCTTTGACGTACAGAAGGTATTCTGGGTCCCAAGTGAATACGCTGGACAAAATATGAACCGTTTATTATTTTATTGATTTACTGGATGCAGGCACTGCTGACAGGGCTGGCATTTATTGCCCAACCCGAGTAATATCCGCAGCTTATAACATGTCTTGGGGCAATATCTAAACCACTCAGCACGTTGAAATGCAAAGGCAGCGAACATCTTCAGTGAGGCACCTTCTTTTCCATTCTCCATGGTACAAGTGGTGTCAATCAAAGATCCTATCCGCTATAGGATCCGCTATAGGAACCGCTATAGGATCTTTGGTGTCAATATCCCTCTTCATTGACACACTTCAATTCTCACCTCAGTGCCACTTGCCACAATCTGGACAGTTCTTTCAATGTAGGACTGGGGGAGAGGGGAGTGGGGGGGGGGGGGGGGGGGGGGGGGGGGGGGGGAGAAGGGGGGGAAGGTTTGGTGGGGGTGTCCTTCACTGCCAGAGGTGAGGGTAGTGCTGGGAACAGGGGAGTGCCACACTGTGGGAGGTGAGGGGCTGAATCATGCTGTGCCTGGTTCGATGCCTCGCTGGCCAGGTCTACTGGTGAAGGGGCTTCCCCTTCCTGCCACCAAGCGCCAGCCCAGGCCCCAGCCCAACACTGGCCCCAACACCCCAGCACCTCACTGCTGCCACAGCCCATCAAGCCCTTGTTAAATGTCAGCAACATTCCCAAACTCAACCTGTCAAATGCTTTCTTGATCATATTCACGAGTGTATTCAGGACATAGTCATGGTACTCTCTCTATTTCTGGAGACACGTCTTATTGAAGGGTAAACACAAAGCCCCAAATGGATTTTCTTGCTGAGATCATAGACCTCACGAGAAGCACAATTTCTACTCCATTTGTCAAGTTGCTCATGCAAACTCTGTGTTTTTTTATAGTCATGGAAAAAAACCCCCCCAATATTTGCTGGGAAGTCTCTTAAATATCTTACTGGTTCAAAGAGTTCCAAAGTTTAATTAAAACCCTTCAAGTGTGGAGGGCAAGGCTGGGTTTCTGTGTGAAGGCCGCAGCCCACTATGGTTTGCCTCCAGAGCATTCAGCTGTAACACAAGCTCCAGTGAATGATGGGGGGGGGGGGGGGCACACAGGGACTTGGACCCATTCCTGGGCAAGGTTGTGTGAAGGAAAAGGCCCCCGGGCATTCCTAGTGAACTGACACAGCGGGTTTGGCTGGCTGCGGTACAAATCCCAAGGGAAGTGGCACCTCTGGCTATGCGGTCACGGGTAGAATGACCAAACACCATACATGCAGCACCCGTAGTCAGGATTGAACCGGGGTCTCTGGTGCTGTGAGGCAGCAACTCTACAAAGATATAGATTTGTGGTTTATTTTGTGCCTTGGCTGAAGACCACTGCCCCCGGGCATTCCTAGTGAACTGGCACAGCGGGTATGGCTGGCAGCAGTCCACCCCGAAAGGGAAGTGGCCATGCCAACATGCGGAGAGGCCAGCGGGGAATCTTTCTCCTTGATGCCTCGTTACCTCCCCAGGGCACTCTACCTTCGCCCCAGCTTGCTCCTCTGGAACTCACACCCTCCACCTCTCCCCACACGTGGATAGCTGGTGGGTGAACGTCAGCAGACTGCACGTGCTGGAAACCTAGAGCCAAAACAGGACATGCTGGAAACACTCAGCTGGCCGTGCAGCTCCTGTGGGAAGAGAAACAGTCAGCGTTTCAGGTCGGCCAATCTTGTCAGACCCTTCAACCCTTCACTTTAATTCTCCATCCCACATGCACTCTGACCTGTGTCAGTGGCTCCTACACTGTTACAACAAGGCCCAACGTGCCCTTGAAGAGCTGTAACACACGCTCCAGTGACTGGGGGCGGCACGGTGGCGCAGAGGTAAAGTTGCTGCCTTAAGGCCCTGTCCCACTTGTCGATTATTTCAGCGATTGCCGGCATCATTGACTGACGTATCAGGTCACCGAAAAAGTCGCGTCGTGATGCGGCATGATGACGCATTAACGCACGGTGTCTCCTCGAGTGTCGCAACATTGTTTTTGTCGCCGCTGGATTTTGAAATGTTCAAAATCTTTCGCCGACCCTGATACGTCAGTCAATGACGCCTGCAGTCGCCGATAAAATCGCCAAGTGGGACAGGCCCTTTACTGGCTTTACAGCGACAGAGTCCCGGGTTCGATCCCGACTATGGGTGCTGTCTGTACGGAGTTTGTACGTTCTCCCCGTGACTGCGTGGGTTTTCTCCGAGATCTTTGGTTTCCTCCCACACTCCAAAGATGTACAGGTTTGTAGGTTAATCGGCTTAGTATAAATGTAAATAGTGTGTTTAGGATAGTGTTAATGTGCAGGGATTGTTGGTCGGCATGGACTTGGTGGGCCGAAGGGCCTGTTTCCATGCTGTATCTCTAAACTCTAAATAGAGTTTAAAGTTTAAGCTGAAAGCTAAATAAAGGATGATGGGGGGGAGGAGGGGGGGGAGGGGAGGGGCGGGAACGCAGGGACTTGGAACCATTCCTGGGCAAGGGTGTGTGAAGAAAAACCCTGTGACAGGCGCAGGGTTAGCCTTGCTCACTGCTAGTTTCTTCTGCTTGTTCTCCACCTGTTCCTGCTTTAATTGTGTCTTTATTCTCTCCGGTGTGAGCAGGTGACTCCAGCCATGGGCTTTGCAGCTGGGAGCCTCATCATGCTGCTGGTGCCGGAGCCTAAGAGAGGGGCGGCGGATCTGCACCAGGTCCAGCTCAGGGCCAGCACGTCCTGGAGCAAGGACATGAAGGCCGTCATTAAGATGTAAGAGACCGCACAGGGAACCACGTTGTGGGAACTGAGCTCCCACTAGACCCGCACCCAACAGAACAGAGGGGGGAGGGGGGGGTGAGTAGGGACACCATGCTGGAGCTCCTGGGGCCTGACGTGAGCTCTCGTTCCTATCAGGAATCCAAGAGAGGGAGTTGTGTAGGAAGGAACTGCAGATGCTGGTTTAAACCAAAGATAGACATAAAAAGCTGGAGTAACTCAGTGGGACAGGCAGCTCCTCTTGAAAGAAGGAATGGATGACGTTTCAACATCTCTTGTTTCCCTTTCCCCTGATTAGTCTGAAGAAGGGTCTTGACCAGAAACGTCACCCATTCCTTCTCTCCAGAGATGTTGCCTGTGTTACTCCAGCTTTTTTGTGTCCATCCAAGAGAGAGAGAAATGGCCTGAGAGGGAAAGGCCTGGATAGAGTGGATGTGGAGGGAGAACGTTTCCACTAGTGGGAGAGTTGAGGACCAGAGGTCATAGCCACAGAATCAAAGGACGTTCCTTTTGGAAGGAGATGAGGAGGAATTTCTTTAGTCAGGGTGTGGTGAATCTGTGGAATTCTTTGCCACAGAAGGCTGTGGAGGCCGTCAGTGGATATTTTTAAGGCAGAGATAGATAGATTCTTGATTAGTACGGGTGTCAGAGGTTCTGGGGAGAAGGTAGGAGAATTAGACCAGCTGCGATTGAATGGCAGAGTAGACTTGATGGGCCGAATGGCCTAATTCTGCTCCTATCACTTATGAACAGGTGATATTGTACATATTTGTGTGGGTTCTGGCAAGGATAGTCTGTCTTTATGACCCATCCTTAGTTGGCCATGGGAATTCCCTCCCTTTCTTGCACCTCTGTAGTTCATGTGGTGAAGGCACATTGGAAGGGAGATCCAGGTAGAGGTGCGGAGATGCTGAAGAGACAGTGGCGCGTTTGCAAGTCGGGATGGTGCATGGTTAGTAGGGAATACCTGGATGCCTGTGGTGTTCCCGAACACCAGTTGCCTTGTCCTCCATCCCCCAGGTCTTGTGTGCATGTGGTGCTGTCAGAGAGGCATGGGTAGTCCTTGCAGTGCATCCTGATGGTGGGTCTACACTGCAATCACTGTGTAGGGGTGATGGAGGGAGCGAACATATTCGGGAAGGTGAATGGTCTGATGAAGGGTCTCAACCCGAAATGTCACCCATTCCTTCGCTTCGGAGATGCTGCCTGTGCCGCGGAGTTACTCCAGCATTTTGTGTCTGTCTGCGGTATCAGGCTGCTTCAGCCTGAATGTGGTTGAGCTCCTTGGGAATTGTTTGTACTGAGAAGCATTCCATGGTATTCCCGACTTGGAGATGCCCTTCCTGGCGCGCCGAGGTGGGGAAAGCGTTCTGGTGATTATCAGTCTATTTCTGATTGGGGTTGCATTCGGCAAACGGGGAACGTCGGCGCGGTTGTATGTCTACCGGCTTCTGACTCCCTCCCGCCTCCCTCTCCCACAGACCCAGCTTCGTGTTCTCCACTCTGGCATCTGCCTCCGTGTCCTTTGCCACCGGGGTCCTGGGAGTCTGGATCCCCCTCTACCTGTTCCGGGCAGAGGTGGTGCAGAAGAACATCAAGCCCTGCACTGTGGAGCCTTGCAGCGGCAAAGACAGGTACGGTTGCCGTGGGAAGCGCGGTGAGACCAACTACACCGGGTGGTGAACCTGTGGAATTCATCACCGTGGGCGGCTTTGGAGGGCAAGTCATCGGGTATTTTTAAAGCAGATATTGATACAGTAGGTTCTTGATTAGTAAGGATGTCAAATGTTACGGTGAGAAGGCAGGAGAATGGGGTTGACAGGGAAAAATAGTTCAGCCATGATTGAATGGCGGAGTAGACCTAATTGGGCCGAATGTCCTAATTCTGCTCCAATGTTTAAGTTTTAGTTTTTGTGATACAGCGCAGAAACATGCCCATCGACCACCGAGTCTGCGCCCACCAGCGATCCCTGTACGCTAGCATTACCCTACACACTAGGGTCAATTTACAATCTTTACCAAAGCCAATGAACTTACAAACCTGCACGTCTTTGGAGTGTGGGAGGTCACCGGAGCAACCGGAGAAAAGCCATGCGGTCACGGGGAGAACGTGGGGGCCACTCTCGTCAGACCCTTCAACCCTTCACTTCAATTCTCCATCCCACGTGCACTCTGACCTGTGTCAGTGGCTCCTACACTGTTACAACAAGGCCCAACGTACCCTTGAAGAGAAGCCACCATCTTCCCTCTGGCCAGTGCAGGCTTCTGGACTGGATGCCAAATTCTACCGCTTCCTTTATGCTTTCTCTCTCTCCACACAAGATACGTTAATTTGCATCTGACCTCATCCATCCCTGAATAGAGCTCAGTTTTCCCCTCAATGTTAGTGCACCCTGACTGGCCAGATATGTATGTCCCACCACTGCCGGTAACAACACACTGGGCTAGTTTATCGGTGTAATCACCCTCTAATAGACCCCATTAACCCCTGCCATCTATCCCAATAACATCCATAGTCTCACCCTATGTTCCCTTTCCATCCTTCTCTCATCCTCTCCAAACTTAAAACTGCCCTGCTTATATCTTTTCCCCAGCTGTGACAAAGAGCCCGTGACATAAATCATTAACTCTTTTCTGCTTCCCACAGATGCTGTCTGGCCTGCTGAGTATTTTCAGTGTTTTCTGTTTTAATATCAGTGGTGTGCCAGGGTTTGTTTCCCCCCTGCATGATCATGTCTCCCCTGATGCAGCGTAGTGCAAGCTGTGTCTCGGCTCCCACCTCTTTGCTGACCTCTTCCCCCTGGTCAGGTCCTGAGGGCCCTGGTCTACACCAAGGCCACAGGTGACAACGTCTCCAATAAACCCACGTCACATCACCTAATCTTACGTGAATCCATGGTATTTATTCAGAACCTCAGCACATCTGGTTTAGATATGGGCTGACATTGTTGGAGAGATAACCCACCCATGAAAAGACAGAAATGGGGTTCGAGGGTGAAAATGACTCACGTTCAGGTTGGTGTCTGGGAGCTTTGTAGACATGTGTGGCCATTGTGATTTTCTGGTGAATCGTTACTAACGTGGACCGACCACTCATTGTCTTCCAGTTTGATATTTGGAGCAATCACCTGCGTGACCGGGTTCCTGGGACTGATTGTGGGGGTGGCAGCGACGCGATGGTATCGGACTAAAAGCTCGCGGGCCGATCCGCTGGTGTGTGCGTTTGGAATGCTCAGCTCGTCCATATTCATCAGCCTGATCTTTGTGTTCGCCCGATTCAACATTGTGGGAGCCTATGTGAGTATAACCTGTGCTTCAGCCAGTGGCTGCATTCGTGCAAGTCTCCATGAAGGTTCTCGACCCCACATGGTTTGCCTGAACCTTATTAAACAAACATTTGGTACAAATGAAAATTGAACTTTGAGGGTTTGCGGATTTACCAGATGCAACAGAAGGTGGCCAAGTTCTCCTCTCTTGGGGACAGTCATGATGGACATGTAGGTCTGATGAAGAGTTTCTGCACGAAACGTTGCCTATTTCCTTCGCTCCATAGATGCTGCTGCACCCGCTGAGTTTCTCCAGCACTTTTGTCTACCTTCGATTTCCAGCATCTGCAGTTCCTTCTTAAACACATGGACATGTAGGGTATTGTTCAGAAGTGATAGGAGCAAAATTAGGCCATTCAGCCCATCAAATCTACTCCGCCATTCAATCATGGCTGATCTATCTTTCCCTCTTAACCCCATTCTCCTGCCTTCACCCTATAATCCCTGACATCCGTACTAACTGTACTGTATTGTGTGCAGTTCTGGTCACCCCTATTACAAGAAGGATGCAGAGGCTTTGAAGAGGGTGCAGAAGAGGTTTACCACAAAAAGAACACAAAGTGCTGGAGTAACTCAGAGGGTCAGGCAACATCTCTGGAGAACTTGAATAGGTGACATTTCAGTTTGGGACCCTTTTTAAGACTGGATCCCAACCCGATACATCACCTATCCATGATCTCCAGTGATTCTGCCTGACCTGCTGAGTTACTACAGCACTTTTGTCTTTTTGTGTGAACCTGCACCTGCAGTTTCCTAGGACTCTATTTCACAACATTGTGCCTGGATTTGAGGGCCTCAGCTATAAGGAGAGATTGGACAAACTAGGATTGTTTTCTCATCAGACAGATGAGATTAGTTTAGCTCGGCATCGCATCGACACAGACAATTTAGGGCTGAAAGGCCTGTTGTATCATCCCACGGTCAATGTTCTGACAGTAGGTGACCACTTTGGCAGCAATGTCCATCAGGATAAAATAAAGCTAGCATCTCTGAAGCGCCGTGGTGGGGGTGGGGGTGACACCTCAGCTGCTTCCGTCTTGTGAGACGGGCGGCATCATTGGTCCCGAGGGACCGCCCAGCACTCGTAGTGGAATAACGTCTGACAGGGTTGAATCTTCTGCCCAGCCGTCGAGCACAGATGTAGCCAGCTGGCTGTGCTCACTGCTGTGCGGAGAGCGTTCCCTTGCTGTCGTTCAGTTCTCTGGCTTGCTTTCAGGCGTGTTCCCCGTCAAACCTGACACCAGCTGGGATGCTTTTAATCAAAGACATTTAATTGCAGCTCACTGCCTCGTATAATGTGTCCCACCTGGGCTGATCGTTATCCAGTGGGGAATATTGGGAGGTTCAATAAAGAACAGAAACAAGGTGTGGGATGGGGAATGACATTCAGCTCATCCCATCCCTCCAGTCCACTGACTCCAGTCTTGCCCGAGTGTTTAGTATCAGCACAGACACGGACGCACTAAGTCACGAGAGCTCCTTCCAAGCTGCATCACAGAGACACCAGCCAGCAGATGTACCAGCACTCGTCCCACCATCCACCCCACCCCACCCCACCCCACCCCAGCCCACCCCAGCCCACCCCACCCCACCCCACCCCACCCCGCCATCGGGGCAGAGGCCACTTATAGCTGTTCACGGTTTCATCATTTAATCTGCGAATTCCATCGTCTATTTAGATCGAGTTGGCACTGCACCTGCCACACAATTTTGGGCACCATATCTGAGGTAGGATGTGCTGGCTCTTGAGAGGGTCCAGAGGAGGTTTACAAGAATAATCCCAGGAATTAATAGGTTAACCTATGACGAGCGTTTGTCGGCACTGGGCCAGTACCCGCTGGAGTGTAGAATTATGAGGGGGGACCTCATTGAAATACAGAATAGTGAAAGGCTTGGATTGAGTGGATGTGGAGAGGATGTTTCCACTTAGTCCTCTTGTTCCCTGCCCGCTGGGTTCCCCCAGAAGATTGTGTTTTGCTTTTGATTCCAGTATCTGCAGTCTCTTGTGTCTCTTCATTTTATTGCTCCATTGTGAAGTCTCTTCAAGGCGTGCCCAGTTTCAAGAAGGTTTCCCTCCACTCTTTGACGGGATTTCTCTGAGACCCTCTGCCACTGCTCCCCCTCCTCCTGCTCCCCTCCTCCTGCTCCCCCTCATCCTGCTCTACCACCACATCCTCACCCAGTCTCGCTACCGCAGTCACAGTCCCTTCCTCAGTACTTGCCTTCGCCAACATCTTGTCCTGCGTGGCTTCTAGTGCTGCTGAATCTCTCCAGCACTTTGTTTTTTGGCAATTACTCTTGACATTCTGACCAATTAATATAACTTAATCAGCACTATTAAAACTGGTTGGCTCCTCTAGTAAAACAGCTTGCATAAATACAAGCATAAATACATGTACAGGAAAGGATTCGAGGGATATGGGCAGATGGTGTAGATCTACTGTAGACGGGGCAGCTTGGTTGGGTAATTTGGGCTGAAAGACTTTCCATGCTGTGTGACTCTTTAACTGTATCAATACAAGCCATCTTGTCTGATTTAAGATCCTCCATCATCTTCCCCTTTGTCCCATTCCCCTCGAAACACGGGTTTATACGGAGACAATTTGCAACCTCTGGTCCTGACAGAAGTGTCACGGAGAATGTCAGCTTGCCCATTCTGTCCAGGGGGACAGGCTGACCGCATGGCCTTCCCATCATTTTCTCTTTGGAGTCCGAAAGAAAAATCAGAGTGAACCTTTATTAAATTTCTCATATGCGTTTGAGATTAAAGGCGCCGCCCTGAGATTTATGAGGATGTTTTGATTAAACTGCCGAGGAGTATTACAAACACGCAAAGGCCAGGGTCGTTATTGTGTTTCAGAGTAACCTCTGTCAGGTCTGAGACAGTGTCACAACCTGGAGAAATTGTTTGCTTATAATGTTGCTGGATGTTTCCGGGTGATTGCTCCCAGCCATGTAACATCACCGTCTCCCGCACTGGCTGCCCTTTTAGACTTCCTGGTTGATTAGCACCAAATATATTTGATCATTTTCCAGTTTGAGTTCGACTGCCTTGTCTGTGAGGATCTAGTCCAACCAACTCCGGGGGATATTGGGAAATGTGCCAGAGATTTCCATCTTGTCTGTGCAGCCTGGATTCATTGCTGAGGAGGTGGTGAATGCGTTCCATTCAGTACACATTACCTGCGACAGGAACATGATGTTTTTGAAGAATAAAAGCTCCTCTAATAATTGACTATAAATAACCTCTGCAGAAAGACTTCACTTGCATTGGGAGCCACCTTCCAAAAAGCTTCTACAGCATCAATGCTTTTAAATATTACATAAGAATGCCAAAGGGAAAATGCAGTCCCTTGATAAAGGCAAGTCTGAAACAGGAGTAAAAAAGAGACACCATAAACTTGCAGATGCTGGAATCTTGAGCAAAATATAAAGTGCAGGAGGAACTCAGCAGGTCAGGCAGCATCTGACGAAGGAATGTACAGGTGACATCTCAGACCCATGGGGCCCAATTCATAAGATCATGGCATTGGAGCAGAAATAGGCCATTCGGCCCATTGAGACTGTTCTGCCATTCGACCATGGCTGATCTGGTTTCCCATCTCATCCTCATTTTACTGCCTTATCCCTGTAACTGTTAACACTCTTTCTAATCAAGAACATATCAATTTCCACTTTCAAAATTCCCAATGACTTGGCCTACACCACATTCTGCATCAATTAATTCCACAGGTTGGCCACCCTCTGGCTAGAGAAATCCTTCCGATCTCCATTCTAAAGGTGCGTCCTTTTATCCTGGGACTCTGCCCTCGGGTCCTAGAATCGCTACTGGAAACATCCTCTCCATGTCCACTCTATCTTCCTGCCATCTTCCTATCTCCTGTACCTCATTTCTTCTCCCACCCTTCCTCTTGCGGTGATTAGATTTGGCGGTGGGGGTCAGCAACCAGGAATTAGTGGTCTTCTGCCTGAGAGCATCCTCTCCCTGATATACCCACTCATCCCTTCGCCTCTCCCAGCCTGGCTGAACTCCTCTGGTCTACACTTGACGTGAAACTCATGACACCAGAACCAAGAATCCAAACGTCTCAGAGATGTTGACGATTATTGATGCTAGAGTATAATCATTTTTCATGCAATGTATTAACTTTTTTTTTTTGGAAGAGTCTAACCACAAGTCTTCTCTCTTCACAGATGTGTATATTTGTTGGGGAAATACTCCTCTTTTTGAACTGGGCAATCACAGCAGACATCTTAATGGTAAGTGTTTGTTGCAAGTTTTGCAATTTATCTCAGATAAACCCGCTCGCTTCTCCCACCGGCAGTCCGAAGAAACAAAGGTGGGAACGAGAACCAGGACATGTTTCCCTCTCCTCTCTCCACCGACTGCCTATGCTGATCATCAATGGGCTTTCCCTTCCCTGTTTGATAAGTTCAAGGTGTTGGTTACATCAAAAAACCCAGAGGATGGGCTGGGAGGCAGAGTGATGCACACAGGTAGAGTTGCTGCCTTACAGCGCCAGAGACCCGGGTTTGATCCTGACTACAGATGCTATCTGCATGGAGTTTGTACCGTTCTCCCCGTGACTGTGTGGGTTTTCTCCGGGTGCTCCGGTTTCCTCCTACACTCCAACGAGATGTGGGTAATTGGCTTAAGTAAATGATCCTAATCTGTGGGATAGACCTAGTGTATGGGTGATTGCGTATGGGTTGGTGCGGACTCGATGGGCCGAATGGTCAGTTTCTACGCTCCATCTCTAAACTAAACTAAACTAAACTAAAACCAAAGGATGCAAGAGTCAATCCTGCCACCATACTGGGAATCTGAAGTTGGTTTATGAGAGTAAGTTGAGTGTTACATTAATAGTGTCACTAAAGCTGTCAGAGTGCTGTAAAAAGCAAAATCAATTCCTCAACATCCCTACAGGGAAGGACATCAATTGCACAGCCTGTACCTGCCTCCAGCACACACTGCCTTCATTGACTGCTTACCTAGAATGTAGAATTGAGCTAGGAAGCTGTCAAACTGCTAACTGAAAAGCCACACCAAATTCCCAAGGGGTACGGTAAAGTTCTAATAATCCGGATTGAACCTGGGTTTCTGGTGCTATGAGGCAGTGGCTCTACCGCTGCGCCACCGTGCCGCCGCTGGCGGTAGTGTATTGAAATCCATGTGCTTTTCCCGTTCCGTTGTCGCGATATGGTGCAATAATCCTGCCTCTTTATTCCCAGTACGTTGTTATCCCGACCCGTCGCTCCACAGCTGTGGCCTTGCAGAGTTTCACCTCTCACTTGTTTGGAGATGCGGGAAGCCCGTACCTAATCGGTGTGGTAAGTATATTTATGTTTACCATTGATTTCCTGCATGTTAATGAGTCAAGAGTGCAGTCAGATGTGGCATGGGGCAATGAGCATTGCTGTTAGATCACAGTTCCAGTGACCCAGGTCTATCCTGACCTCCGGTGCTGTCTGGTGGAGTTTGCATGCTTTTCCTGTGCCCTCTCGGGTTTCCTCTGGGTGCTCTCTCTGGCTCCGTACAGGTGTTTCAGCTTGATAGGGAAGTTAGTGTAGGTGAGCGGTATAATCTCGGGAGGAGGCGATGATAATGTGGGGAGGATAGATTCCAGGGAAAATCTGTGAGGGAAGGGGGAGAGCTTGTGAGGGAATGGGCTGAATGGCCTCTTTCCAAGTTGCAAAGGAAGATGGCGAACAACGAAGGGTTTAATGAGGGAGGAGAGGAGGCAGCTGAAGGCACGGACAACAATAGTGGGGCAATAGATAAACTGAACCAGCAAGATTTCAAAGTTGGGACCAGGCAGACCTCTCATTGCCCCATCTCCATTGTTACAGCTACTCTTGACATTTGCCCTCTGACCCAAGACCTTCCAGTCTTTCTCTTTGCTCTTTCACCCCTCCATCATGTTCCAATGCATTCTCCACCTTGCACTATTATTGCCTGGTTACCTAATATTTTATATTTATTGTTGAGCTGTTTATTGAGTCGTTACGTCAATGTGCCTGGAGAGCCACAGCAAGTAAGAATGTCATTGTTCTGGTCCCTGTGCTGTTGACAATTAAATACTCTTGACCCCTTGTTTGAAATCTCTTTTCTCATCTCTGCAGATCTCAGATGTTATCAGGCAGAGTAAGCCCGATTTGGATCTGTGGGAGTTCCTCAGCCTGGGCTACGCCCTGATGCTGTGCCCATTTATCATTGTCCTCGGAGGGACCTTCTTCCTGGCCACAGCCCATTACATTGTCCAAGACCGGAACCGAGCACATCAACAGTGAGTACCAAAGACCTATGATACGATACGATAGAACTTTATTTATCCCAGGAGGGAAATTGATCTGCCACCAGTCATAGAAAACACTAAATACATGGGAGGGGAGTCAGTCTCAGTCTCAGTCTACCACACGACAGAAGGGGGAGGGATTGTAAAGTTTGATAGCCACAGGGAAGAAGAATCTCCTGTGGCGTTCTGTCTTGCATCTTGGTGGATCCTGCGGCCGTTATGTGAAACGGGGGAGAGGTTGAATTACCTGGCCACTCCCACCGACATAAAAGATAGCCATAAAATTCCGGAGTAACTCAGCAGGTCAGGCAGCACCTCTGGAGAAAAGGATTAGGTGACTTTTCGAGTCAAAACCCTTCTTGAGATGCGTTCTGAAGAAGGATCTCGACCCAAAACGTAACCGATTTCTTTTCTCCAGAGATGCTGACTGACCCACTGAGTTACTCCAGCATTCTGTGTACACCAGCATCTGCTGTTCCTTCCTGCAACCAACCACATAAAGCCCCATGACAAAAAGCCGAAAAGGAAAATCGCTTCTTGATCTCGAATGGGAATAGAGACCTTGCTGCTTGGAATATTGTTGGTGATTTGATACAGAGTAATGGACATGGTTATAGGGGTTGCAGTAACTCAGCGGGTCAGGCAGCATCTCTGGCGGAAAAGGGTGGGAAACGTTTTGGATCAGGACCCTTCTTCAGACGAAAGGTCACCCATCCTTTTTCTCTGATGCTCCCTGACCCGCTGAGTTCCTCCAGCACTTTGTGTCTATCTTCGGTATAAACCAGCATCTGCGCTTCCATGGTTATTGGGGCCATGTCTCTCTACAAATGGTTGTTACAACCTTTGGAAAGTACAACGATATGATAGATGGGCCAGAATATTTGTGGGCATGTGGAATAGGATTATAAAGAGTGATTATGTTTGCTAAGCAAGTTTTCACTAGAAATCAGTGAGGGGGGGGGGGGGGGGGGGGATAATGGATTTAATAATTTCTAATGACTTTGCCATGTTCAGTGCAATGGAACAAGAGGACATGTCCTGCATTTGAATGGTGGTAAATATTAAACCAAACTGCATCAGCAATATTGCAATAAGTAATGAATCTACAACAGAACAGACATCCTGGGGACATGATTGGATTAGTTATTATTGATTCCTTCAAATGCAAATCAGGTAGATTTATTCCTGAAAATCTGCTTTGGGAGACCGTATGTGAATGATTTCAGAGAATACGAGCTTCAGTAGCTGCAAACATTTTACAGCCCTGAGGCGATGTATCTCACAATGTAAATTCAGGATTGGTATACTAGAGCAGTGAGATGTGTCTCGTCAAGTCAGGTTTATTGTCGTATGCACAAGTACCCTGAGGAATAATTACAATGAAAATCTCCCATTCAGCAGCATCGCGGGCACGTAGGCTCAGCAAACACACACAAAACATACATTGGATGAGAAGGATGAATGTGGTAAATTAGTCTTTCAGTCAGAATGATCCTACATCAGAAGCACTGTTATTGAGAAAATGCAAAATCGTTCCAAGTCAAAGGTTCTGCTATATTTATACAGTGACAAGTAGATAGAGTGGCACATATGACATACGGCAGAAGACGTATCGAACGCTTGCCTTCACTGATCGAGGCATTGAGTAAAAGAGTCGTCATGCCACTTTATAGGATGTTGGTTAGGTTTGGAGCAGTGTGCAGTTCTGTTCACCCCATTACAGGAAAAATGTGGAGGATTTGGAATGGGTGCAGAGAACGATGCCTGGATTATAGGCTGTTGCTCCAGGGTGAGGTTGGATGGATTGTTTTCTCTGGAATGCCCAGGGTTGAGAGGAGACCAGATATACTATATAATGAGAGGTATAGATAGAGTAGACAGTCAGAACCTATTCTCCAGGATGAAAATACCAAATACTAGAGGGCGTAACTTTAAGATGAGAGGGGCAGAGTTCAAAGGAGATGTGCGGGGCAGGTTTTTTTTACACAGAGGGTGGTACAGTAAGTGCCTGCAATGCGCTGCTGGGTGTGGTGGTGAACGCAGCTATGAGAGCGGAAGAGATGTTTGGATAGGCACGTGATATACAGGGTATGGAGGGATATGGATTATGTGCGGGCTGGTAATAGTTGATCTTGACCTCATATTCAGCACAAACATTGTGGGGCTGTTCCTGTGCCCTACTGTTCTATGTTCTAAATACTTCGAAACCCTTCCCCTTCTTTCATTCCTATCTGTACATCTCAAAATATCTGCTATACATCAGAGAATGTGCACTGTGGGATGACTTGTATAGTTTGTTCTTTGACTGAATAGCACGCAAACAAAACTCAGTACATGTGACAATAATAAAATCAAATAATCTAACCAATGTGGACCAACACCCAATCAGAATTATTTCAATTGACATGGCAATTATGCAGATTTATTTTGTCTTGACAGCTCAGAGCTCATCTTGTGGCCATTAATAGGTGTATTTGTCTCATTAAAAAATAACAATCCCAAACAAATCATTTGATTCGGGTGACATTTGCAAATCCTTCCCACAGTTTGTCTTACTGAATGCTTGAGCTACCCGACAGGTCTGAAACTCATCAACAACAATTCCTTCTGTGTGGGTGCGTGTCCTCCCTTTGAGTGTTGGCAAAAAAATGAGCATACACAGAACTCCGGCCTTGTGCAAAGGAATCAGCCCTCGTGTGTGCACCCGTGACAGCTTGTACATGGGTGCACGAGCTCGAGATCTATACTACCGACCTATGACTTCAGACTTTTACTTTAGTGATAGTGTAGAAATAGGCCCTTCGGCCTAACTGAGTCCACACCGGCCAGCCAGCGATCCCTGTGCGCTGACCTACACACACTAGGGACAATTTTACAACTCACCAAAGCCAATTAACCTACAAACATGTACGTCTTTGGAATGTGGGAGGGAACCTGGGCACCCGGAGAAAACCCACGCAGTCATAGGAAGAATGTATAAACTCCATACAGACGGCACAGGAGTCAGGATCAAACCCGGGTCTCTGGCGCTGTAAGGCAGCAACTCTACCGCTGCGCCACTGCTATAAGCCTGCCAGGCTGAGCTTACCTCATGGGGTGTGACTGATTTCCTGGCACTGTCCCCTTAGCTCGGGTATGGTTGTCAGGGACCCCACTCCCAGATGCATGGCAGGTTTTACACCAGACGCAGCCATGGGAGCAGAAGTGGGCCAGAGGAGCCCTCTGCAGGAGCTGGCTTTGCACTGCATCCCCAGCTAAGGAGCTGAAATCAGAGCTCTTGTTACCTGCCACAGCCTGTTCACCAGCTATTCCTGCTTCCTGCAGCCAATGTATGTGGGCAGTGGGCCGGAGGCTGTGAATGTGAATGGTGGTTTAGTGAAGTGTGAAACTAAATCATTTACAACTGGAGGACCTGCTTCTCACCCACAGGACCGTAACAATCAGGGGCAAGAATGGGCCATTCAGCCCCTCAAGCCAGCTCTGCAATTCAGTAGGAAGGTTGCTAATCTAATGTTCCTCGTCTGCCTTCCTGCCCTAACTCAGAGCCAGGACCTGAATGGACACACAGTAAATCAGCCTCCATGCTGAAAGAACCACTCGAAGAATAGCAAGTTTCAATGGCACCAACAGCACGCTGCCAAGCTGATTTAATCAACGCCGTCTGGGGAAACTCCAATCTGAAACATAGAAACATAGAAAATAGGTGCAGGAGTAGGCCATTCGGCCCTTCGAGCCAGCACCGCCATTCAATATGATCATGGCTGATCATCCAAAAGCAGTGCCCCGTTCCTGCCTTTTCCCCCGTATCCCTTGATTCCTTAAGCCCTAAGAGCTAAATCTAACTCTAATGAAGAAGGGTCCCGACCCGAAATGTCATCTATCCATGTTCTCCAGCGATCCTGTCTGATCCGCTGAGTTACTCCAGCACGTTTGTGTCCTTTTGTGTAAATTAGCATATGCAGTTCCTCATTTTTACATTCTGACATCTTGGTCGGTTTGGGCAAGTTGGGCCGAAGGGCCTGTTTCCACACTTTATGAATATATCACTCTATGACTCCATGACACTTGTGGACCAGTGCAGGACCAGCACTCCTGTTGTCCACTATGAGAGCCTCGCCTGAGGTTCGCTTGTCTCCCATGCATCTACTTTCAGTTCAAGGTCGTTTCAGGGCCTGGAGACCAAGCATAAGTTGGAGCTCGGATGTAGTTCTGAGGAAGTGTTGCATGTGTTGAAGATGCAGCTTGGTGCTCTGCCCGAAATGAATCCCCGAATCAACATCATTAAACAGATGGCCATTCTCATCCAGCTGTCTATGGGAGCGTGCCATGTACACAGATTATACAATTCCCTACATTACAACGATGACCATTATTCCAAAGCTTTTACCTGCCAATAAACTGTTTTGAAGCCGACGAGAATGCAAAAGGCATTAAATAAATAACTGCAAGTATGCCTTTCTTTAATAATTGAATTGCTTCACCAGTGTTCTTCAATCCTAGGAACAACTTACTCCTTCACTGTTTAGCTCAACTGCAATAATTTGTTGAGTTTAGAGTTTAGAGATACAGCGTAGAAACAGGCCCTTCGGTCCATCGATCACCCGTTCACAATAGTTCTATCTTATCCCACTTTCTCAGCTGCTAGCGGCAGACTAGGGGCAACTTACAGAGGTCGATTAACCTACAAACGTCTTTGGGGATGTGGGAAGAAACCAGAGCACACGGAAGAACCCTATGCTGTCACAGGAAGAATGTGCAAACCACATAGTCAGGATTGAACCCGGGTCTCTGGTGCTGTGAGGCAGCTGCTCTACCTGTTGCACCACTGTGTCACCCAATACATTGTTGAATGCAAGTCCCTCTGTTGCTTATCCAGCACCATTCCAACCGTCAGGGAAATATTTTTTCCCAAAACAGGATGAAATAAGCCATAGAGCATTCCTCACAGATTTGTCACGGGGAGCAGAGAAAAAATAGATTGGGACAGTCACGGGCAGGTCGAGAACCAAGGTGATGACTATCTCTAAGTGCTGTTTTCACCTGACTAATTCCGAATATTATTCTTGGCAAGTTGATGAAAAGATCCAAGTTTGCAAAACAAGTTTAGTGGACTTCCCCCCTGAGGCCAAAGGCATTTTTATTGTTCTAAGGAACTGGTCAACAATTTATTTTTTTGCTACAGATGTAACCCCAAGAAATCTCTGGAATGTTGATGTTTCCTAAAAACATAATTTGCATTTTGAACTGACAGGAAGTGCTAACACAATAATTCAAATGTGATATTGTGAGGCCACCACCAGATAAGGGGAGAACAATGGCTGTTTAGGAAGTGCCTGTTTACGCCTGCCCAGGACTGTGGGTGTTAGCAGGTTCTCAGGAAGGGGGGAATCTGTCTACAGAATGTTGGAATGTCAATCTGGAGGCTGTTCAACTATAGTTGTTAGTGCTCTCCTGCGACCCTTCACTTCAGATCATTGCCAAACACGTCCACTTACAACTTCTGATTGTGCACTGCCAAGCCTCAAGGATATAATAGAAGCGCGTGTAGGCCAATTGGCCCCTCAAGCCAGCTCTGTCGTTCAATAACATCAGTGGCTGATCTTTTGCCTCTCACTTTTCTGCACTAATCCCACACGCCTTGATTCCCTTAAAATCTAAAAGTCGACTGAAAATTACTAGTGGAGTTCTGCATGGACCTCTGCTGTTTGTGATAGATAAATATGAATGACTAGAATGTAAACATAGACGGGTTGGTTAGTAGGTTTGCAGATGACACCAAGATTGCTGGGAATCTAGACCGTGAGGAAGACACTCAACGTATACAGCGGGAAGACTGCAATGATCAGGTTCAGGAATAGCTACTTCCCCACAGCCATTAGGTTATTAAACTTGGCTCGGACAAAACTCTGAACATTAATAGGCCATTATCTGTTATTTGCACTTTCTCAGTTTATTTATTCATGTGTGTATTTACGTATATAATGGTATATGGACACACTGATCTATTTTGTAGTCAATGCCTACTATGTTTTGTTGTGCTGAAGCAAAGCAAGAATGTCATTGTCCTATCAGGGACACATGGCAATAAACTCACGACTTGTCTTGACTCTTGATATAGGTCAGTCATAGAAATAGGAGGAGAAATAGTAGATGGAGTTTAATCTGAGCAAGTGTGAGGTGTTGCACTTTAGGGGGTCAAATGTAGGGGGGAGGGGTGGAGGGGGGGGGGGGGATATACAATTAATGGTATACCCTTAACTGCGTTGATGTAGAGGGATCTTGAGGTCCAAGTCCAGAACTCCCTGAATGTGGCTGCACAAGTGGCCAAAGTAGTAAAGAAGGCATATGGCATGCTTGCTTTCATAGGTAGAGGAAGGCTGGGGAGAACATGGGGATTATCTGCGGTAGGGTACGGAGTTCTCAGCAACAAATACTTTAAAAACACGCAGTCGGTAAAAGAACTGGAAAAATAAAACCCAAAATTAAAACAGAACGGTACAGCTACACCTGTGGAGAGAGCGGGTAAAAAGAGGGTTACTTGAAATTGTTACATTCAACAATAAGTCCCAATGGCAGTAACATACCCAGACAGAAGAGGACTAAAGGTGTTGAACCTTGGTCCATGTCACATGCATACAACACGGAAGCAGGACATTCGGCCCTACCAGTCCATGCTGGTACATCTCCTCCACATGGACAGCAGCTGCAGTTCTGTTTCCCTGTTATTCTTTCCTGTTTTAAACATCGATTGGGTCACTGCTCCAAACTTCTTCCTGAGGGCTTCACAACTGAATGTTTGAAACAATAATTTTCCTGAACCCTGCCCTAAAGCTTTTGCATTTATATTTAAGTTCCTTGTTCAAGACCCAGTGCATCTGCCATTTCAGTCCATTCATTTCAATGGCTGCATCCTTTCCATTATTGAGAAAGCAATTATTGAGGGGAGAAGGCACCAAGTTTTAGAAAAATAAATAGAGGCACCCGGCAATGGAATGTTGTTCCCCACCATGTGAGAGGAAATTCTTGCCTTTCCACTGCACCTTACACAACCTCAGCAACTTCCAAAATACTCAGAAAGACCAGCAGCTTTCACATCCCAAGGGCTTTCCAGCAAATGGTGAACAGCTGGTATTGTAATGCAGAAGGACTAGCAGGCAGAGTGCAGGGGTGTGCGCGTTGCTGGAACGAATCCTTCGGTCCTCAAACGCAACACATTGTACTGGGTCAGGAGTAAGATCAGGTAAGGATTGTAGATTTCCTTCCCTAGAGGATATGGTTATTTTTTTTGGGGGGGGAAATCCTGATCCTTTTAACTCTAGGATTCATTTAATGAATGTGATTTAAATACCTCCGCTGCGGTGGAATTTGAGCTCCTGCCTGCAGTTTCCTGGCCGAGCTGATTCACCATTGACTGCTGCATCCGTGGAAAGAAACACAAAGCTAACAATACGAACTTCTCTAGAATGAGTCACGGGAAACTGCTTTCCTCCTTTGTCACCCTTCCTTGTCACCCTTTCCTTCTCTCCAGAGATGCTGCCTGTCCCGCTGAATTACTCCAGCTTTTCCTGTCTATCTTCGGTTTAAACCAGCATCTGCAGTTCCTTCCTACACAGTAAGAACTTCTCTCCTCCGCAGTGCTGAGTGAGGGTCTCAAACCCGGAATGTTAGCTCAGTTTCTCTCTCCACAGATGTTTCCTGACCAGTTGAGTGTTTCCAGCACTTTCTGATTGTGATTCGGGTTTCTATCAACTGCATTTTTTTTTTAAATTCTCATTTAATCACAATGTTACTATACAATGAACAGCCCCAATAGTGCAGTTCACCAACTAATTAATTTCTGGTGATCATAGAGATATATATATATATATACCTCAAACAAGACCTGCCTCCCAAGCTACTGATATCCTTACACAGCACAGGTGAAAATGCAGGACAGCATGTGCCTTGCAGAGGAAGGAATGGGCTCAACGGTGTGTGGTGGGGGAGGGAGGCCGGCAAGGTATTTGAGTGGTGGGGGCATCTGTGCCCACTGGACCAAGGGGGTGATGTGAGAGATGCATTACCTGGGACCAGTGGGGATCCAGCCTGGCAGTACCATGCTTGGGAAGATGGCAGCATAACCTTGGATGCTGTGAGCTGGGGTGGCACCAGCCTGGCAGGACCATGCCCCGGGAAGATAGCAATGAGCCTCTGAATGTGCTGGGCACAGGGAGGGGGGGGCAGCACATCAGTTCACTTTTGCTTCTCTGCCTGAGCCCTTGAATTTTCTTTCTCCGCAGGGTTGAAGAAATGAAGCTGGTTTCCGTGAAAGTCTGATAAGGTGAGCAAAGAAACTAAAAACACATTTTAACGAAACGCTAAGTTGTGTAAAACAACGGGACAGTGCCTGTGATGTGATTTGTGTTGATTTCCTTTTATTTAATAACTTTCTTTGAACGAGGAGGTCACGGGGTCTGCATCACAGGAAGCGAGACTCCAGGGCACTAACGGCTGCGATTTATCGCTGGGTTTGGACAGAATGCAGCAGAAGGATGTGTAGGAAATTGCACTTCCAGATCTGAGCAATTTTTACTGTGATGTTGTTTTGCTTCTGTGGTTTAGTGTCAGTGTGGCCTTTCTCCATGAAAATGTCAGATATGAGAGAAAGTGAATTGTAGTTCGAGCTTTCCATTTCATGTTGATGTGAAGATAATCTGTTTTTTTTCCATTTGTGAGTCTCGCAGAGGGGATTTTTTTTCATGTAGACTCACTTCTGGCGTGATCTACTTTGTATGTCATTCCCTCTCAGTCTCTGTAATGTGGTTTATGAGTGACAAAACGTACAATCAAACAGGGTCTCTGTCCCAAGTGCAAATTCCCTGGGCTGTACCATAGATGACAAGCTGCAGCATTGTTTACTGTTAGTTCCCATTCATCAGTGAGTTCATCTGCTCAGGCTGGGTTACCTGGAGGAGGCAATAAGCACGAGGCTATTTCTGAAGAACGGTCCTGACCCGAAACGTCCCCTCTCCATGTTCTCCAAAGATGCTGCCCGACCCGCTGAGTTACTCCAACCCTTTTTTTTTCAGCGCTAGCTTTCCTTATTTTGACTGATTTATCCACAATGTTTCGAGGAAAGTTGGCCCTAACCCAATTTGGAAAAGATTAAAAGAGAAATCTTGATTCAAGCTGGTTATGGAGATGAGGGAGCTCCTCACCAAGGGCAAACAAGAGTGAGCTTGGCACATGTCCAGCGAGGGTTGTGAAATGCAGCTTCATCTCAGATTGAAAACACATCAGTCCCAGAATCATTAAGGGAACTCAATGGGGGAACATTACCTTAAGGAATCTACCGCACACAATTAGACAAAGCTAGACATGGTGATGGGAATTCACTCAAAGACCAGCTCTGAATGGGGTGGCTCCCAGTGTAGATTTCTGATGCCCTCCACATCCTTAGTGTTATAAAGTATAGGTGAGGCTACTTAGACCCAGTGCATGTTGCAGTATTAGCACAGAACTTTCTCTCAACTGATCAGACAGAAATAGACCACAATCGGTTGGAGCGTAACCTGACTGAAATATGATACCGACTGGATGGAATTCATGATTAGAGGCTGGTTATAAATCATGGAGGCATATGGTGCAGGAGGTAGAGTTGCTGCGTCAAAGTGCCTGTCCCCCATTTAGTTCCTAACCTCTGGTGCTGTCTGTGTGTGAAATTTACACATTCTCTCTGTGACTGTGTGGGTTTTTCTCCAGGTGCTCCAGTTTCCCCCCACATCCCAGAGACATGTGGGTCGTTGGGTTAATTGGTCACTGTAAATTGGGCTTGCTTGATAATGAAATGGGTGGTTTGGTGGGCTGTGGAGTGTGGAGTTGGTGGGCTGTTTCTGTGACTCGCAACAGTCTTTGATTGTTGAAAGTGCTTATTTCACGGAGTGAGGTCCCTATTTCAGGCTAGCCCAGGATTCCACGTTAGTATTGATGGCTGTTTTGACCTCGTCTTGTTTCACCAGCCATGTGACTTGCTACTTGTTTCTCTCTCACGCATCCACATCACATCCCTGTACTGAATGCTTTATTTCTCCTCTACATTAAAGGCTGGAGCAGGCTCAGACGGCTCCCAAATCTGCCGCACTCGCCTTCGATCCACAAGGCGGTTGCTGCCAACAGAACAAAGTTTCCCACCGCCAAGTTACGAGGTATATCTACTGCCGGGGAAGCGGTGAATCATGAGAAGAATGCCAAGAATGGCTCAACTAGAAGGAGCCCACCTTCGTAAAGGGCATAGCTTGCAATTCTGGTCTTTTTTTAAATTATGGAAATCTTTCTGTGAGAGCACCTTTGCCATTGTGTCTGCTTTTATATTTTCCCCAAGGCCAATTTGTGGGTAGAGATCGGATTTATTTCAGAGCAAGGCAAAAAAAAAAAAATTGGCACTGTGGGTGACTGTGACACGAGAGGGTTGTCGGCTGCTGCCAGGAAGCTCCTTATATCCTTCCCCTCACTCAGTGCTGAACCCTATTGTCACTGAGGACTGAGAAAAGCCTATTGTGGGGGTGGTCTTTGGCAGCTGTTACCTACAGGACACCTTCTGTCAGTATTATATATATATATCAGCCACAGAACATTACAATGAAGTCAGAGTGACCCAGCTGTTAGCTGAGGAGGTGTTGCTCGTATGAACAATGTTAAGTGTGAATTAAGCATAGCAAGAGGCATTACTGGTCAGGATGTGTTGCCATCGTAAAGTGACAACAATGCAAGCACTGGCTTCTGAAAGTGTTCTTAAAACTCACTTGATGTGAATGGAGACGCTCCCAGCCATCTTCATCCTCTTCCTTGGTCAGCTACTTATGAGTTTTATACCATTGGGGCAGTAGAAATGTTAAACCTTGGTGGGTGGGTTTAGCAGTGTGCAATATCTAACAGCACTTGGTTTTTGACAGTTCCTTTTTCCCCCTGAACCAATTTCCAGCTCCTCCCATTTCTTTATTCATCTTCTGAAATGTCACAGACTGCCCTGGGGGTGTAGATGATGCAGTTGTATGCCCAGTGGCTCAGACACGTACTAAATTAAACACAGGTTTTGCATACAAAGTGTAATAAGGCCGCCAACATTTTTCTGAACAGACTGGCCTCTCTGGAATCTGTTGAATGTTTCTCATGAACCAAATAGCTTGTGCAAGGCGTCACCTGCAACAATTCCCCAACATTTGCACGGCAAGTCAACTCACGTTGTTACCACAACACTGATAGCAAAGTTCAGAATTCATCAGGACGATTTATGCAAAGGCTCTTCCCGCACACCCAGCATCCCTATTTGCTTAATACACAACCCAGTATCACTTTCTCTCAATTCAACGTCAAGAATGAAAGTAAAATATACCTCTGAAGATAATGTTGACCAAATCATCTGCCATGTATTGAAAAAGAAAAAACACAAAAAAGTCTTCTATTCCAGCATATTACAGCAGATGTCTCTTGAAAACAAACTGCATTGATTTTCATTGTTACAAGACACCAGTAATAAGTGGTCATATTATCGATGTTGAATTGTGCACAACTTTGTTAAAAATGCACAAGGATGTTTGGTAGAAATGTGGTGTTAAGCATAATTCCAGCAGGAAAAATTAAAGGCTGAATGGTCAAAATTCACCTCACTTACAAATTAAACAGCGTCATAACCTTATAGCACGATAGCTGATCAACAGAAAATAGATGTGGGATATAAAAGTAAGTTCTGTAATCAAACTGGGTTCCCAATGGAATGTTGTTAAACCTGACGTCACACCATTGTTTTACACAGTGCTCTAATTTTACTAACAAAATAATGGCTTCCATATTACTTTTAAATGTGCTCCAAATCTGGATATTTACTTAAACATCTATCATCAGCTTTAACCAAGAAGATAAAGCTTTCATAGCCACCAAGCTTTTGGCTTGCCAATATCCAAAGCATATAAAAGGTTCATATAGACACCATAAAAATGAAGAGCATCATAAATGATGCATCTAATCAACACGTGATGTCTCAGTTGTGTTATCTGGTGTCGTGTGAAGCCCAAATTATTATTAAGCTTTCCTCAACAAGAACAACTTGTCCTCCATTTCCTTTATATCAAAATAATTCTTCCAGAGGGAATTATGATTACAAGTTTTATCATTTTGGAAATCAAACTGATGCCAAGAGTGGTTTGTTCACTTACAAATAAGGTGTCTCTCTCCTTTGCTGCGAGACTCCTAACGGGCATTGCTTGATATTGTTAGTAATTATATCCTATACATACGCTGGCTGTAAGCTGCATCTTTTGTGTCATATACATGTGTTTCTATACAAATTCCACATGCACTGGTCAAGTGTCTGATATTTCTTGTCAAACAAGAATTATTTTCTAAAATAAATAATCTATTTTATCTGATTATTTCAGATATATTTTATTGTTTAAAGCCAAAGTATATAAATTATACACAAGGTTGTAGCAAAATTTATGTATAGTCAAGTAAATTAAATAAACTATTTGAATGCATATTTGTCCTGTAATTTACTTCCTGGCCTCCTAAGCAAAACTGTATCAATGTCCAAGAGCAGAATATTTCATTGCAAGTGCACATCGCAGCTTGTGTTTTCAGTTTTTATAAAAGCTATGGATTAGTTTGAGGGGTTGCATACAATATCCAGGACACTCAAAAGAGCAGAAATACAGCAAATGAACCATCGCCACCACATCAACCATTCAGTTCATACTGTATGGTTATTCAAAACGATCATAGTTACAGGATTCAAAACATTTGTTTTCAGTACAAAAGATTGCAGGAAGTTTGAAGTAGGCAGTAAGAAGTGGTGCTCATCTTTGAGGTCCTATGGGAAGGAAAGAAATAGGCACTCATCTGATCAACTGATATCCAATTTCAAGAACCTTGAACCTCTTTCATCAAGCTAACTGTTCCCATAACAGTTCTAATTACAAAGTGGGATAACGGGTATGAACACTAGCTTTTCCATCGAAATTCAAGCTTTGAATTTGCTCCAACTTCAGTCAAATGAGTGATCGGAAGGTGTTAATAATTCAATGAGGAGCAAGTATAGCAGTGTACAGTAATGCAAATTCACACATTATTCAACTACACTGATGTGGAAATGTAATAAAGCAGAAACCACCAATTTTACTTGGTCAATTGCAATTATCTTTCACTGTATGTAATGAAAGGTTCACGATACTCTGAAAATAATTCCTTCAATGCTTCTGGTTGAATTACAGACCAGCCAGAGCCAGCAAATGAACCATCGCCACCACATCAACCATTCAGTTCATACTGTACGGTTATTCTAGGAAGCTAACTTATCTCGTCTAAAAATATTTGTCCTTAGTAATAAGGAGATCAGTGGTTGCTACATTGCACTCAAGGAAATCATCAAGAACTCTGTGGTGCATGAGATGGTAACGCTGTTGCTTACAGAAATCCATACATGGACTGAAATCCATACACACGCCACCAGATACAGTTCTGATCATCAGTCATGTCATTAGATCCTCACTGACTTTAACGTTGTTCCAGCTTTGCAAAATCAATGCATATATGGAGAGCGTAGAGCACAATTTACCGAGTCACAGGCACATTATGATTCCACTCAGGAACTCAAAGCCTGACAAGTACTTCTTCCAAAATGGCAGGGAATAAACTAAAGGTGTGTTCACAAGATAATCATCAGGATTAATGCACAGGTGCAGGCCCCTCTAATATATTTTATTTTATAAGGATTTTCAATCCCATTCCAAAGCAATCAAGCTAAATCTGGCTTAAAACTAGCTGCAACTTTACTCCTCTTAATGTTTGTATTTTGAGGGCATGTTGCAACAGGAAGATTAGAAATGTACAATACCCAACAAACAAGTACCTAAACATGGGGAGAACGTTGTCAAATGCTGCCTCGACTGCTACTATGGAGATGTTTCTAAACTGATGCATTACTTGCTGTAACTAAAAAGGCAGGGAACCACCTGCCAGAGGTCATGTGTTGCCTGCCCTGAATTGCCCTGGTCTTTTCTCGCCTCCAATTCTCCCCCAACTTTCAGTCTGAAGGGTCCCGACATGAAACATCACTTATCCTTTATCTCCAGAGACGCTGCCTGCCCCAGTTGCTTCAACTGATTACTAAAAAAGCTAGGGTTCATTCTTCTGAGTGTAAGGAAGGAAGATCTGATGAAGCTGCTGAAGATCAATAAGCATTTTCATAGTACAAACTGGAATTATTTGCCCAGCCAGCAAGCAAGTCTAATCAGAGGACAAAGATTTAAAATAACGGGCAATAAGGCCAATAGAGATGAAGACTTGTCTATTCTAATAGCAAGTTGTGTCCTGGAGTGTACTAACTGACAGGGTTGTCAAAAAGCTAATTCAACACTGGCTTTCATAAGGGATTGGATAAATACTAGAAGAGAAGTTCACATAACTATAAATAAAAAGTAGGAAATGTGGAAAATTGTATAGCTCTATCAAAGATCTGGCACAGGCACCAAGAGCTCATAGTCTCCCTCTAAGCCAAGGTATTTTAGAAATATGAATGTGGCAGTTGGAGCTAGCGCAGGATATTTAAAGAAAGCAAGCAGAAGATGTTTAGTAATGGTGATGAAGTTGATGGCTCTGTAGGCAATTGAATTACACGTTAAGTGACATCACAGCAACCTATCATGCTGTAATCCCCAAACACACATACAAATGATATTAAGAATCTTCAAAGGGCATATTGTGGAATTTATTGTGAACACCAACACACTTACCATTTGTCCAACTTCAGAAAATATTATAAGCATGTTTCAAAATGTGACAGGTGATTTTGGTCAAAAGATGATAGTTTTTAAAATTTAAATCCCCAACTCATTATTTCTTTGCAAACTTGGGCAACATAGCACCATATGAGCGGCACCAGGAAGCGTCTGCACAGGCAGGATGAACATGTTTCTATAAATAGAAGTGGAGCACATACAGAACGCACGTCTGCAACCAAAGGTCAAATATGTACACATTATGGTTAGGAATGAACATATTCCATTCTCAGTGCCCACATTCTCAGTGCCCAAGCAACAGGGAGACCAGTTGGAAGACTTCTGTCATCATGCACAAAACCACCCCTCTTCCAGAGTACAATGAGTGTTCTCAGCTGTACTTTCTGCAGGCGGCCTTAGCTCCAAAGTACTAACGTTTCACCAGTTCTGCTAAAGCAAAATACTAGGTGCTGGAAACGGGAAAGAAAGAGAAATTGTGGAAAATAGCGAGTCAGCATCTGTAGGGAAAGATGACACTATGATCAATGAACCAATGATCAATCCTGCTGAGTATTTGCCTCCTCAATGATGCACACCCCCATCTTTAATGAGCCCCAGCCATCACTACCAACTTTCCCTTTATCCCTCTTTGTCCCCCCTATCAGATATTCCCATTGTTCTCTTTACTTTAAATGTTTTATTCCAATTTTTTTTCCAGTTTATCAATCTAAAACACACATCTGTTTCTCTCTACACCTAACTTACAATGCTTAGATTTGTTTTGCTTCTCGATGCACACATGCAATGCTTTTATAAAAAGGACAAATTTTCTTCAAGACCTTTACATCATTAGCTCCCTCCTCAATTCTTTAGTAGGACTAGAAAACCTATAAGACTTAAGCATGAAGAACTTAGTCACTCAAAACATAACGTAGTAAACAGGTGTGATCTGTACCCAAGTCTCCGACTAGATACAACAAATGTATAAGCAGTGATCATGACTTTTTTTGTCAAAGGATGTGTGAGACTATGACAAATAGCACCAACACAGAGACTTGCATATGAGAACAGTTTTTAAAGAGCGTAGAGAGAAACGGACTTTGGTTTTTGACTGTCACACACCTGAAATACTAACGGCATCAAAGCCATTCAGTAGGTAGCTGGCACGGTCTCGACCTGAAACATTGACTGTCTCTCAGCCTCCATAGATGCTGTTTGGCCTGTTGGATTTCCCCAGTTTGTTTTTTGCTGCAAATAGGAGAGGCCCTGTCACCAGGACAGATATTCCACCGGCATAACAGCAGGAATGGGACAGCTGTAGTGGTGGACAACAACGCAGGGATGGTAGGTGATGAAATCAATATGCAGCAAGGGAATAACATATCTCAGGTCAGAATAATCTCACTGGATGGGGATATGATAAATATATAGTTTAACTTATTTCCATGCTCGCATCCAGCAACAGTGAGCAACTTTGTTCCTTTGCTACTTAATGGATAATTCAAAGGATGCGTGTATGTTGGCTGGGATCACATAACCCACCCAAATAATAGCTGGATTTAAATACTGAGCTTTATCATATTATTCAAAGCTTCATAACATTACCTACCCTCATCCATATAAACACTGAAAAACTGAAGCCAGAGTTATTTCACCCCACTTCTGGCTGCCACTGATCTCTACACATCAGCTGGATTTGGTACCATTAGCAGTCCATTGCAGCATCGTTTTCAAAATCAATTAGGCATTAAATCCAAGGGGACATTTAAGAAATAGACCAGGCAGACATACCAGAGAAACAAGGTACTGTAGATGCTAGAATCTTGAACAAAATAATTACTGGAGCAATTCTGTAGACCAGGAAGAATCCGTGGAGGGAAACGTGCCGATGACTGGGTGTCCAGACCCAAAACATCCATCTGTCCATGTCCCTTCACAAATGCTATCTGACCCCTTGTTGCTTTTGCAGACAGATAAACCATTATTGTTTGATAAAAACTAGGGTTGAAGTGAGAGGAGGCTTGTGTGGGGCAGGAGTACTTCACTGGGCTAATAGGCTTGTACCATGACTTTTAAGACATCCTTAGCATTAAGGAGTCATTTACAACTGAAGGTGGCCAGGAACCACAGGTCGACCCAGTTTCAGACTGACCGATCTGTCCTTTTTGATGGGAGTTGCATGCTTTATTATCCCAGTACTTTCAAGGTGCAGTGATGTGCATTGGATCGAGACACAAATGTCAGACATCTCCCCAAAGACATTCACCGTTTTGGATGTACTGAAAGCCGACCGTCTCCTCCGAATTCAGGCAGACCTGCAGCTGTTCCAGACGAGAGAGAAATACAACTGACATTGCTGACCCGCATCACTGCACATGGGCACCACAGCCTGGCTTTCAGAACTTGAGTCTTTTATCAGATTTAAGCATACAATTAAATTTGACATTCTTCTACTTTACTTTTGTAACTAAAAATCAATTGCAGCTGCACAGTCATTTTGAGCCAATGATGACAGGGCTAATTAAAACCTCTAGGGGCCAGATACTAAACCACTAGTTGCACTAGCATTGCAGGACAGTATAGACAAAACTGAAATAGGCAATTAATGCATGGTTGGCCAGCAAGGCTAAATTCAGTAATATAAGTAGAGCAGAAAGAATATGGAGAGGCTCAAGCATGCAGTTCAGATGCTTCTCCTGGTTTGGATCAATTCTGAATGAACATAACTGCAATATCTGTAAATACAGATCGTTTAGCGCATGAATTGCTGAAGATGGCTCCTACTTCGTTCAGCACCACCGGCAAACAGTCTTAATGCAGAAGGTACACAAAAATGCTGGAGAAACTCAGCGGGTGCAGCAGCATCTATGGAGCGAAGGAAATAGGCAACGTTTAGGGCCAAAACCCTTCTTCAGACTGATGCAGGGGAGATGCAGAACCAGCCAACTCTGCTTGGTGTAATACTGGCAAAAGCATACCCAATCTGCAGTCACGTACATTGAATGGAAATCAGCTTGTAAACCTCCAGGCCTCGGGAATGTCACACATACATGGAAACAAAGGGAATATAGAGCCGCTCGAGCCCGTAAATGTGAAACAGAAAAGGCCCATTACGCCCCTTGACCCTGGGGCAGGAACTAGTAAGTCAGTCCCTGGAGTCTGCCTCACCCCAGCAGGAGAGGCTGTCCAGTCCCTCAAGGCACGATTCCACCATGGCTGGACTGATTGGTGTTTTACCTCCACCGAGCTGCTTTGCTCCTCATCCCTCAGCTTCCTCACATTCAATAGGGAGCAGACTAAGATAATGACCACTGCTTTTATTTTTTAAAGTCCAATATGAACAAAGCATTTTTTTGGAGGGGGGGGGGAAGAGGAGTGATAACCACAGCCAGCTCTCCTACCTACCTGGTTGAGACACACACTGTGTCTGAAATGATAATTAAAGGTGGAACAAGACCAGCTAAGGCACAGCATAGAATTATAAAAAGGAATATTTTAAACATCAGCGGAAAAATGGTGCAGAAACCTGCAGCACTGCAAATATTATATCACATTTTTGGACCATGGGGTTCAATGTTTAATAAAAATATTTCATGTGCATGCTGACTGTCCGTTACAAGTCCTTGGTATGCAATATTCAAATTGAGGATCATTAGAAACCTATCCTCAGTCGCCGAGTTCTCATGCCTGTCGTCCAGGTCTCAAGATCCATAGAAAGTCTGGAATCAAACTTTCCTCACTCTTCATTTATCTAGTTTTCAACAATTACTCTGCTGCTCTGTCTCTGGGTATTCTTTCATGTGTACACTTCACCTTCAATTGTTCAATCAACCTAGTTGATTGGACTTGCCTCCATCAGATTTATTTTTGGACTTTTTAGCTGGGGGTTCCTGGGTTTTCTCCGTGTTACCTGCTGCATTTTCCTTTGGAGTCTTCTTCCATTTCCTAAACCTCTTCTTTTTCTTTTTGTCCGTTCTGTCACTTGTGGCCTTTGGAGCTTCATCAGATTTTCCATCAGGATTTTCTTTCTTAATCTGCTCATTCTCCAGGGTTGGGATTTTCTTTTTCTTCCAGTTCTTCCGCTTCTTGGTTTCAGGGAGAAACCCCTTCTTTTTCTTAAGAGTTCCCGGTGCTTCTGCGGGATTTGGCAACTGCGCTTTGACCTTCACCTTCTGCGGTTTTCTGGTGGGAATGAAGAACAGGTTAGTCCAGCGGTCAGAAACCATCTCCCACGAGCTGCAATGGTACAAAAGGTTTATTGATGGTGTCACGCTCTGGGCTGACAGGAGCGCGACGGGCATAGATAAGTTTTAAAAGATGAAACCCCCAGAAAATACCAACCGACTAAGTCATTTCAGAAAAATAATATGCAACACAGTTCACGCTGACAAATTTGCCACATTAATAATAATAATAATGGATGGGATTTATATAGCGCCTTTCTAATACTCAAGGCGCTTTACATCGCATTATTCATTCACTCCTCAGTCACACTCAGTGGCGGTAAGCTACTTCTGTAGCCACAGCTGCCCTGGGGCAGACTGACGGAAGCGTGGCTGCCAATCTGCGCCTACTGCCCCTCCGACCACCACCAGTCACTCACACACATTCACACAGGCAAAGGTGGGTGAAGTGTCTTGCCCAAGGACACAACGACAGTATGCACTCCAAGCGGGATTCGAACCGGCTACCTTCCGGTTGCCAGCCAAACACTTAGCCCATTAGAACAGTAGTAGTCTGGTCTATGTCCAAAACCGTGCTCCAATTCCAACAGATTGTGTCTCAACTGTACATCAATAAGCGAATTCGGTATTCCGAAAAATGCAAGGAATCATGGGATTTATCAAAGGTCATATGCTATGAAGAAACATCGAACGAAGCGCTGCAGATACAGTGGGTAGAGTTTGGGTCCAATTTTTTTGGTCTTTTTTCAAGCTGTATTTGTCAGTGGGCAGATATAGGGGGCAGATGCGAGTGGAGGGGGGGGGGGGGGGCGTGTAGGGGTGGAGACTGGACCGGAGTAGAGACATTCTCCACAGCTGCACGCGCATTCTCGGTAGCTGCGCCTCATCCGCAGCCAGGATCGAACCCGGGTCCCCAGCGCCACAGTCGCTGCTAAACCGCCACTGGACCACCCCCCCCACCTCGAGTGTCCCATCCCCGCCCAGGGGGCAGCCGGAGACATCCGAACCCATGGGACTGCGGCCCCCAGCCAGCGCGGAGAAGCGCCAACCCCAGCTCAATTCCACCTCACCCGCCGGGCCGACCGACAGCTCCGGACCGACGACACCAGCAGCCACAGGCCCACAGCCAGCATGGAGAGAAAGCACCAACTCCAGTCCAACCCCACTCCAACTACAGAGGAACCCACTTCCCGATGGGCCGCTACGGCGACAAGTGCCAGTTCGCCCATGACCTGGCAGAGCTGTGCTCCCTCAGCCGCCACCCCAAGTACAAGACGGAGCCGTGTCACACCTTCCACACCATCGGCTTCTGCTCCTAAGGTACCCGCTGCCACTCTATCCACAACCCTGAGCAAGGGCCCCGGCCTCGCCTGCGCCAGAGCACCAACCTGGGCTCGGCCTCCTCCAGCCCGGCGCTCGACTGGGCTGCGCTGCAGGTGGCCTTCAGCACTGACCTGGAGTTGGAGCTAGCCCGGACTCTGGGCTTGGGGATGGGCAAGGGAGGGGGAGGAGGTTCCTGCTGCCGCCAGCACCAACAGCACCAGCAGCTCCAGCGGGCACCCGGCCTGCCCTTGGCCGGCAGGAGCCCGTCCGCAGATTCTCTCTCCGACCAGGACGATTCCAGCAACAGCTGCTCCGAGTCGCCCGTCTTCGAGGAGGGCCGGCGGCTGCCCATCTTCAGCAGGATCTTGGCATCGGACTGAAGGGAGGGGGGTGTAGGTGGAGAGCTGCCGGACAACCCGGTGGGACAGGCAGAGCCAAGCTGGAGCCAGCGGCTACATCGCCGGCTACAAGTCCGGGGGCCGCCCCGCCAACCCAGGGACACTCCGGACACCTCCGGACAGGGGCGACCCAGCAGCAACTCAGCAGCGCCGGAGAGCCAGGCCCTACCTCGAACACGGATGAAACGCAAGCCTGCACAGACTGCCGAGACTATTTATAGCAAGTGACCTATGACCTGGGCGTGCGCGGTCGGAATACCGAACTCGCTTATTCACTTTTTTTTCACTTCATGTTCCTCTGCATCCTTGCCTCACAAAACCTCAGGTTCCATTCTAAAAACTACTGGCCTGCCTGCTTGGGCACTGGAATCGCTTTGCTCTTCAACTCTATCTTCTCACCCTATAAGTACCCAATTGATCACTTTCGCCCTTGAAGCAGGTAACCAAACACTTTGCTGCACCTATTCCATTTCTTAAATTCCTCTTTCTATCACTATATGAATCTTTAATTCTCTCCAACTTCATCTCCTTCAGATCTTCTTCTTATCGAGTCCACACAAGATTAGAAGTTGTTCAGCCAGAGCTGAACACACTTCTCAGCATCTGCATACAATGGTGTCTGTCTTGCGCTCCTTGTACGTGGTGGTGGAAAGATTGGTGAAAACAGGGCCGCGACATGAACGCTCATTCCTTGACCGCATCTGAATCAGATGAAGTTCATGCAACCAAAAATGATCCCTGTTCAGCACTGTTGTTCACATCCCAATTAAAACATTCTCTTTACCCTTATTCTTTATCACCCAATTCCCAACCGAGGTCGCTAGGTACCTTGGTCTACTTGGACAAGTTGGGCTGAAGGGCTCGTCTCCCTGCTGTATAACTTTGTGACTTTAATTACCAACGTATATTAAAAGGTTACTTCTAATTCCAGGCCCATTATTTTAAACTATTAATCTGTAGATAGATGTATTACAATTTTATATCCTTTGCTAATCTTTAATTCTACAGATTGCATTTCTGCTTTCTCACCTTTAATGACATTTTTTTTTCATTGATGAAGCTGTGTTTTATTAATAATTCTATTCTTCTTCCTCTCCTAATTTCCATCACTCCTCTAAAGACTTAACATTAAAGCTCCCAGCTACCACTCTCTGGTTTCCTGGGCCGAATCTTGCTGAATCTAATAATAATGGTTAGATATTTCAGAACTGCCCGTGGGTTCTGAACTCACAGTGCAAGTCCAGAGCTCTTCGAAATGGCAAAATGATGGGAGTTTCCAGCAATGCTTCAGTCCACAGTTGTCAAGATTCAACTCTTTACTAAAGAAGGGTTTCGACCCGAAACGTTGCCTATTTCCTTCGCTCCATAGATGCTGCCGCACCTGCTGAATTTCTCCAGCAATTTTGTCTACCTTCGATTTTCCAGCATCTGCAGTTCCTACTTGAACATTCAACTCTTTACCACACTTAAAGACTTCAACAGACTACTTCCCAGCTTTCTCTTGTCAGGAGTTCCTAACCAAATCAGTGTCTACCAGCAGCTATATGCACAGGTTCATTTTTCCTCAATGCTTCTTTTTATAATATAGAGCAGCTATGCACACAATACTCCAGAAATTAACCAGATTGGCCAAACTAAACCTTGATTTTGAGATACACACTGATCCCAGCCTTTATCTATTCCTTCATTCAACAAGAGCATGCCTGATGTTGTACCTCAACACCATTTTCCTGTTCACATTGTTTACAGAGCTATTTTGTATTTCCTCTGACTTGTTTCTAGATACTTTCCATTTCCTTTCCTAAATATATTCCGGATATCAGGCTGTGCTCTAACACTGCATCTGGGATCTCTTCCCAAGATTTCCTTAACATGGATGTTATCTGAGTGAACTAAGGGCTTTAAAAGTGCTCAAGTTTAATCAGTCATTATTATTTCTCCTGTTTTTATTTCAAATCTGATTACATAATTTCTAAGATCATTTCCACCAAACCTGTCTCCCTGGAGCCTACTGAATCAGAGTAGTTACTGCCCTTGATATTGTCCCGTCTGCCCCTTGTGATCCGATTTCTATTCCAACCTTGTCGTGTATCCTTGGAATATTTGGTACCAGTTTTCCCCGTTCAACATTATGCTAAATGTTTCCAGTGCTATTCTCTTTTTACGATTCATTTTTCTCCAAATTTAATTTTCAACCCCTTAAAAACACTTTGTCTTCACACTATTACACTGATCACTAATGATCCTCCCCGTACTTTTTTTTCTTACATGCCCCAATTTAAGTTTCCATCGTTAGGTGCAGTGGCAAAGCCACCATGTTGTGCTTCTTATGTACAATGTTATTTCCAGAGATAACCATAAGAACGTCATTCCTTCTTACCACATCTATCTAGTTAATGTTAGGGATGGGGAAATCCTATAAGATTGTAGACAAAAAGCCATTACTTGAATTTGTTTGCATCGTTCTTTCCTCAACACTCTTCCACTATTTCTTGATCTGAATGTTGCTGTCTTAAACATTTTTTCATGTGCCCCTATGCAGATTCTCATTTCAGCCTCACCGAGGCCTGTGTCATGTTTCATATTACCACTGCCATATCACTAATAAGTACACCTATTCTACCTCCCCGTTATACGTCACAATCTCTTCTAAATATTTAATTATCTTTATTTCAAGACCCAATTTTTCCAAAGCCTCATTTCTCGTCGTCCCCATTATATCTGATTCCAAGCAATATCACCCATAGTCCCTCTGCTGTGGAGTTTTAGAAACCAACCAGAATGGGAATGAGATGAGATCCTTACTTGAATCCAAGTAGCTTCATTACGTGCCAATATAAATCAGAGATCTTGCAGATATCTTCCAGCTCCTCCAGCGATTGCAGGACAGAAGTCAGCTCGGCTAACGAGATATCAAGCTTCTGCAGTGCAAAACACACACACATACACACTCATCAATACTTAACTGAAATGCTAACTTAATATGAAAAGGGAATGTGGGGGGGGAAACCTGGTATAACAAATGTCCACAAAGTCAAAACCATCAGATCGACCACTTATATACCACAAGTTCGAAGTACCTCAGGCCACTTTACGATTTCTGAAATACTTCCAAAACATTACCTGGTATAGTGTGGTATTCTTGGATCCAGTCAATGCACGATAGAATTTAATTCCAAGAAGCAGACTTATTCTAAGCTCTCACTCCAATGTGTTAGCAGAGCAGCCCATGAGATAGATCTGGAGCAGCAAACCCAAGCCTTATCCACTCATTCTAGTGGTTTGGGTGTTCATTACTGATATCATGGGAGCCCATGAGACACAAAGCAGGCTGACTGGGCATTTAATTTGTATTTATTACATGGCAAAACCTGCAAGCTTATAAAGCTTCTACAAATAAAATCACCATTATAACACTGGCTTAGTGTTGCCCAATTTAAGGTAAAAGGAAAAGCTGCAATCCACCTGTCCTCATTATGAAACTGTAGCACGGTGACAAATTGAAGAGCTGAATTTAAAGACTGCCCTTGATTACATGATTTCCCAGAACTTTACAACCAATAATACAATAATATGGTCATTGCTATATTAATCTAAGCAAGGGATGACTATTGACCAGGACACCAATCCTTCTACTCATGGTATTGGAGCTTTTACAGACCCCCACCGCCAAAGTATTAGCAATATATTATAGGACACTTCCTTCTGTATACCCATATTATCATCAATCTAATATGTTCTCTTATAATGCCCAATGCCACTAATGTTTTTGCCTTAAACCAAATACACATGAAGTATTTGAGAGGCAGTCACATAAGGCCCAGCCTTTCAGTGTCCAGTAGCGGCAGGACCTTAAACTCCTGAAGATGCCACCCCAGTCAGTAGCACTCCCAGCACTACAGCAAAATTATATGCCCAAATCACTGCAGATGGCCTTGAACATACAGTATCTAACTGAAGGGGACTGCCCTTCAAGTCGGAAAATCTATAAACGATCTGTACTCATCAAAACTTAAAATATTTTATATTTATTAGAAGTAGACATATTATAAAATGTAGTTACATATTATAGTAAAAAAACTTTTCATATACATCAGTCATACATTATTAAAATTTTCCATTATCAATTACTTCTGCTTCTAGTGTTTTTATTTTTTATAGAAAGAGGGAAAAAGAGAGGGTAGAAAGTTACAAATAAAAAAGCAAAAAAAAAAAAAAACACAACAGAAAAACAAGGGAGGTGGAATGGGTTACCTGTAATACATCAATGGAGATAGGTTTGTAGGTTATAAAGTATAGCTTTTCATCTATTCCTGAGTTCAAGTTTGAGTTGGGTCCTCGTGCTGTGCCAATCTATCCCTTCAGATAGTTAATGAATGGAGCCCAAATTTTATGGAAAAGATCTTGTTTGTCCATTAAGACAAGTCTAATTCTTTCTAAGTATAGGGTCTCCGACATTTCCGTAATCCACATTTTAATTGTGGGGGTTGTAGGGCCTTTCCAAAAATTTAATATTAATTTTTTTCCGGTTATTATACTGTAGTTGAGGAAATTTCTTTGGTTTGTTGTGAGTGTTAAGCTTTGTTCTGATATTCCAAGTATTATTAATTTTGTATCTGGGTCCAGTTTTGTATTAATAACTTCTGAAGCTATTTCAAATATATCAGTCCAGAAATGTTTAAGTTTTATACAGTTTGCAAACGTATGTGTTAAATTAGCCTCTAAATGTAGACATTTATCACAAATAGGAGAGATTTGTGGGAAGATTCTATTTAGTTTTATTTTAGAGAAGTGTAGTCTATGTAAGACCTTGAATTGTATTAAAGTATGTCTGGCATTTAATGAACATTGATGTATTTGTTGTAAACTTTCGTCCCACATATCTTTCGTGATAGGATGACCTATTTGAGGAGGAGGAGCCATCTTGGTGAACGGCTGCTAGCCAGCAGCCGTCCGTTTTAATTCGTTTTTTTTATAGTTTTTAGTGAGTCCTGTTTTTCGTTTGTTGGGGATATGGACTTTTTAATGTGGGGGGGGTAGGTCTCAACTTTATTTCTAGGTCCCTACCTGGTCGGTGAGGCAGCTTCTTCTCCGGGCTGCCCGTCGATCCGTCCTCGTGGCCTACCTGCGGGCTTGGAGCGCCGTTTCCTGGCGGGAACCGCCCAGCACCTCGGCCTCGGCGGCGGCACAGCATCGGAGCACTGGAGCGGAGCGGAGTGGAGCGGGCAATCCCTTGCCTGGGGCGACGCGCTGGAGCTCTGGCGAGCTGGACCGCCGAGAGCAACAACTCTGGGCTGCGGGTTTGCGGAGCGTAGAGGCGGCGCCGACTTCAACAACGGGAGCCTGGGAGCGCCAAACCGGCGCGGCCTTGTCGGCTTCGGCAGCCGCGGGCTCCAACCAGGAAGCGACCGTTCCAAGTGGCCCAGCCGCCGAGAGGACTCTCCCGACGCCGGGGCAAGACCACCCGGTGAGAACGGCCAGGGACATCGGGCCTCCGTAGAGGCAATTGCGGTGGCCTCAATAGGCCTGACTTTGGGGTGAACATGGGGTGGGGACTGGACATTGTGCCTTCCTCCACAGTGCTATCCACTGTGGGGGGATGATTTTTTTGTCTATTTGTAGTCTTGTAGGTCTGTGTCCAAGATGGCTGCCGTGAAGAGAGAGTGGACGCTGGCACGATTTGGTTGCCGCTGCTCCCTCTTCACACTGTGTTTTTGATTTTCTGTTTTTGGATTGAATCCTGTTTTTAATTTGTGTCTCTGTGATGTCCTTATTGTTATATTCCGATTATATGTTTACTATGTAAGGTGTCCTTGAGATTTTGTATGAAAGGCGCCCATTAAATATAAAATTTATTATTATTATTATTTCATTTTCCCATTTGTATCTATATGGTTCGGTCGGTCAATACTTAAAATAGGCCAACTTATTTACTGACAACAGTGTAAACTACAAATTGGAAGAAGCTGATTTATGGACTCAGTCCTCTGAATAACTCAAGGGACTCTCCAACAAATGGCTAATGTGTTGCCGTTATTCTTCTGTTCCTACGGTAAACCAGATGAGCCACATGCAGACTAATTAGGACACGTGGGTATGAAAGAGCTAAGAGTCAAATCTAAAATGGAGTCGTTCTTCTACAAAAGCATGATCGAGTAGAACAAAAGAATGGCTCGGTGCCAAGTCTGAATGACTGTAAATTATATGGAACACAATATGGAGGACAGGTTGTCTTTTCAATAAAGACATTGATGGCAGCCTGTGTAATAACATGTGCTTCTTTTCAAGGCCATAAAGAAGCCAAGATTGGAAAAAAAATAGCTGACGTTCCAGAGATAAGTAATAACTTGTTATTGGATGAGCTTGATTTGGACCCAGCTTTTCCTATATTGTGAAAGGCTACAGAATCTTGCAGTCATGCCATATTCAGACTTGGTAGGTGTGTTTTACTGATAAGAAAAATGTATAATTGTGCTAACTCTCCTTTGTTCTGTGAGTGGGAGCCCGAGAAGCACTGAGCAACGTTTGTGCTCATTGTAGATCTCTGCCACTCCCGTCTGACGTATCAATTAAAGATTGCCATGGTCTACCTTTAACAGTTTTTGTTGCTATCTGCTTTTTAAGAAACAAACTTTGACAGGTAGAGCAGTTTCAGGTGTCCATGCAGTCATTTCTAATGTATCTGCTTTCTAACCATTTCAGCCATAGAAAGAGATTTCAACAAAGATCAGAAACAACCCAATATTATCATGATTTCTTATTCTTCACTGTTACCTGTTGAGTCACAGTCTTGATAAGGAACTGAACCAGCACCAAGCATTTTCTAACTTCCTCCTGTTCCACCTTTAGTTTGACAGCAGTTACAGTCTTCAAACACTGTAGCAGAGGAATGAAAACAAAGTAAGGCATTCATCTAGAAACACACCATTATATTGTGTATTATACACAAATGCTTGGCCCTCGTACACTGCCGAGGCATCTCATCACCCCCTCTGCTACCTCTTGTTCAGCTCCTTGAGAGCATTGTCTGGATTTGCAAATTCTTTCACCCAGTTCAAACCTTTGCATGGCTTTGCGCCTCTATGACATTCTAGAACCCAATTAGTTAGTTCTATTGCAAATCTAATCAACTCATTTTCTGCATATTGAACTCTATAAATTTGACCAAGCTTCTGTCGCTTGCCCTCAACTATTTTTTTGGGTTCTATTTCAGGTTTTGTCAGACATTTTGCAACATTATCTAAACACAATCACTGACTGTGGATAGCGAAGCGAAGGTACTGGCACTCCTGACTCTATCATGCTGAGTGTCAGAGTGCCCTCAATGATGTTGTCTCCCACCTGTTGTCTTGACCAACTGGACTGCGATACTCAAAGTCCACGCGTAAACTATTTAACTGATAAGACTCACACATGCACTTTGTCCAGCAGAGACCTCTGGTTAGCAATCCTAACGAGTGCTGCAGAGGTAATCGAGAAGCAGGGCATTGAATTATTTTGAAAACATTTCGACCTTTGTTTTCTCCCCAGACTTTCTTCCACTAGTGTTACAACTGTATGATAAAACACTGCAATTTGATCCTGCTGTTTCAAGACAGTTGGGTGATCTGGCAGTATAAAAACAGCACATTCTCAGTCTTCAGAGTGACCTGTGTTGTAGATGAGAAGGTCGTCTGGACAGTGCACATTAAGTAGCCAATGCCAAAACTGGCAGGGTGCCAAGTAAGTTAAATCACTAGCCGCCTGTATGCCTCATTCTGTTGCGATAAACAACCTTGAACAATGCACCTTACCAGGAATGAAAGGCTGCTTGACAATAGCAAAAACAGTTTGGATAAATATTTGGGAACAAAGCAGACTTAGATAAATATTTTGCAGTCTTCACAACTTATTTTGCAGGGAAGCAAGAAATCCTGCATTGTCGAGTGTTTCCTCAGGAGATGGAATAATTTGGGTTGCATTGTGAGAAGGCAAAATGTAAATTTTTTTTTGGATAATGGATTTGACAGTCTATTTGATTTCTTCTGCTGTGAATAGAATACAAGGTTGCACCCTGGCTTCTGTTCTCGGTTTTCTCGTTTCCAATCAGAGATGGCATAGCCTCAACCACAGGTAAATTATAGCAGGATCTTGAGTTGAAATTGCTCAATTGAAATTGGGTTAGAATTGCTGCATTTCAGTTAATGAACAAAACTGCTTTACATGAAATATACAATATCCCATTAATTTACTTTGTTATTTGCAATAAAAATTACATGTTGCTGGAAGCAAGAGACCTAAATAATCTGGCAGCTTCGTCAAGGAATCTTGAAACGGTGCACTCAGGGCATATCTTTTGGCTAAACTTTTCCTCTTAACCAAACATATTAAATTGCTAATGAGAAGTTAACAGTCTGATGAGGAAGTAAAGGGTAATGAATTCAATTTCATTTACAAATGTCCAAGAGAGGCAAAGACTTAACTGAAAAGAGTAAAATATCTTAATTATAATTTTTTTTTAATCCATGATAATTACATTTGCAGGAATAAGACTTCCTAGTGCAGCGATTGAAAAGCAAAAAAAAAACCCCAAAATCCTGGATACTTTCAGCAGATCTATGGAGAACCAGCATCGATGGAGAGGCAGGCAGGTTAATGACCCCCTCATTTTGTTATGCAGTAGAACACCTCGCTGTTCTAGGTGCCAACTGCTCTACATCGGTGAGACCAGGCGCAGGCTTGGCGATCGCTTCGCCAAACACCTCTGCTCAGTTCGTATTAACCAACCTGATCTCCCGGTGGCTCAGCACTTCAACTCCCCCTCCCATTCCGAATCCAACCTTTCAGTCCTGGCCTCCTCCATGGCCAGAGTGAGTCCCACAGCAAATTGGAGGAGCAGCACCTCATATTTCGCTTGGGTAGTTTATACCCAAGCAGTATGAACATTGGCATCTCCAATTTCAGGTAGTCCTTGCTTTCTCCCTCCTTCCGTTCCCCCTCCCAGCTCTCCCACTACCCACTGTCTCCGCCTCTTCCGTTCTTCTTCCCGCCCCCCCCTCCCCACCCCCCACATCAGTCTGAAGAAGGGTCTCGACCAGAAACGTCACCTATCCTTCGTTCCATAGATGCTGCCTCACCCGCTGTGTTTCTCCAGCATTTTTGTCTCCCCTCATTTTGTGGTGTAGTATTTAATTTTCAGCATCATCTTAGGGCGTAATGCTGATGTTAAATGACAATGTTCTTCGCCTCAGGGAGAGCAACATGTCCTGATAGTAACTGCACGTTGCAGGCCAATTTACAAGTAAACCATGAGATTCACTATTGCTACAACAGTAAATTCTGATGAACCGTACCCGAGTACATCTTGGTTTCTGTTATTTGCTTAATCAACGGTTTGAGGAATTCAATTACCTGTGTGACTTGACTATTAACTTCAGTGATGAGCTCGTTCCACTTGTCGCCTGGGAAAGATTGCCTCACATCCTGGGATTGGAGAGCCTGCAGGACGAGACAGCAGGCCTGACCCTGCAAAATTGGTAAAGATTGATTAAATGCAGCGACCACATCAAAAGCTCTCATCAAAAGAAAGAATCCCACACATCCCTTCCTCAAGGGTGCTTGAGTAAAAACTTGAGTACAGGACCACTAGGTGGTGCGTTCAATGGCAGCCTCGCCAACGATCTGTCTCGTCCTTTTCTTCTTTTGCTGTTTTTAGTCTGCTGTTAAATGTATGTTTTAGTGTATCTTTAGTTTTGTATTATGTGGGGCATGGGGGAACTTTTTATCTCTATCCTCGACGGAGATGCGACTCTTCCGTATCTTCGTCCGCACTGCGGTCTAACATCGAGTGTAACCAAAATGTATAAAAATGGCCTTTAATAAAATCTGACAATGTGCACTATGACCACACATGATTTTTTTTCAATTATAAATCTCAAATTGTTGCGTACAGAGGCAAATAAATAAATGATGCATCTTTGTCCCAAACATTATGGAGGGCACTGTATTTAAACTTATGAAACAATTCGATCTTTGCTCATCACATGATTATTCCATCAGGTTTGCTGCTGTATGTTTCTGTTGCTATATAATTATCCTCCTTGTAAATACATTCTTGCTCTTCACCCTGCGCAGAATAATTGGATAATGAGATATATGCTGGAGACACAAAGAACGGCAGATGCTAGTATGTTGTGCAAAACACAAAGTGCTAAAATAACTCAGCAGGTCAGGCAGCATTTTTGGAAGACATGGATAGGAGACCTTTCTTCAGTCTCATTGTAGCAGGGGGATGAAAAAGCAGGGGGATGAAAAAAGAGGTGGGGGCAGGACAAAGCCAGGCAATTATTTACTAACTTTGTGAATGAACCATCGAGTCTATGGTGCTGTTTAAAATAAATCGTCTCTCTCACTCATGCCACACATACCAGTCGAAGCACAGTTCAAGAAAGCCATAGATTATTTGATGGAAACCAATATCCCACTGCAGGAGGGAAGTTTCACTGAAATGAGTGTTACCAACTGATTAATAACTGGCAGTGGTTTGAGTGAGACACAACATTGTATCAACATATGTTGCTATTGACCAAACAAGTACAAAAACAAAGAACTGCAAATACTGGTTTATACCATACAAAGTGCTAAAGTAACTCAGTGGGTTAGGCAGCATCTCTGGAGAAAAAGAACAGGTGACGTTTCGGGCCGGGACCCTTCTAGAAGTGTCCTGACTTGAAACGTTACCCATTCGTTTTCTCCAGAAATGCTGCCTGACCGTCCTGCTGCGTTTATCCATCGATTTGTGTCCAACTTTGTTGCTATTTACAATTTGGTCTTGGCAGGGTTAAAGTCAACTAGTGCAGTTGCTACCAATTGAAAATGTAAATAGAAAATGGCAGTATTTGCCGATCAGTGGTGCTCTACTTACCTCAGAAGGCTGGAGATTTAAACCCCATTCTAAGGTGAACACAGGATACAGGTACCATTTGATAACTATACTGAGAAAGTTTTGCAATATCTGAAGTGCTATCAAGACTATTAAGTGAGGCTGCACCTGCCTTCTCAGATGGACATAAACTATACAAAAACAATGGCTTGAAGAAACGTCACTCCCAAATGCTATACAGGTATGGAAATACAAAGCAGGTCAGGCAGCATAACAAACTAAAATACCCAACAAGCTGCAAAACATTTATTTTTTCTGGCAATTACTTTACTACACGATGAAGTAAAAGTAATTGGAAGTTTAAATAACATACCCTAGATTGTGAGGATTTTCATCAGGATCAGGATACAAATAAAATTTGACATGCCACTTTATATAAGTACACTATCCCCAAAACTGTGCACACTCATTTTGTTAAATAACTTCTTGATTGCATTAAATGGCCATCGCCATTACCAAGTCAACAAACATGTATAATAATTAGTGCTCTTCTTGATTCAGCAACAAGGATCTCACTGGAATGGATGGAATTCAAATTTATTTTTAAGTCAATATCCTACAGAAACAAAAAATATGTAAAGACTGTATGTCTCTCAATAGTCTGGTGGCAACTTGCAATTGCTTGTAACCTCCAGGCACTCCTGTGAACTATTTTAACAATTAAGCCCCACCTCTTTTAATGGTTAAAAGATGTGGGTGGGTTCAGCATCACACAGGATTTCCAAATTTGCTACCAAAGTCTGTTAGAAACAACAAACCTTGCACGGATGCCCACCTGTGATATGATGGACTTTAATAAAGACATAGTTCATGTCCCATTTGCAATTATATACCTGTGTGAGTTTGACACATCAAGATTACATCTTCCCAGTAATACCTGCAAAATGGAATAGCTGGGGATCCAGCGATGATCCCTGCAACACACCACTGGCCACAGCCTTCCAACCCGAAATTAACCCATTCATTCCTGTTCTGTTCTTGCACTTCCCCATGCCACCAAAATTAATAGCTATCTGGGAGATCACAAAGAGGAGGTATGAAGATGAAGATTGGAGCCATTTATGAAGCAAATGTTCTGATTTTACGTCCTTATTGTAATTTTACTTTCCTTGAAATTGCACTGTTTAATTAAAGAAAGAAAAAGTGTGTCTCGGTTAATGTTATCTTCCCATCCAGGACTCAATTCACCCGTTCAAAGTGATACAGCAAATTTTCTTTGCACCCTGATGAAAATGCCCAGCAATACATGGAATATTCAACTTCATCTTGCTTTTACTACATCATAACAGCTGCATCATTCAGTTATCAGAAAATAATTGATTCTCAGCTTTTTGGGTATTTTAGCTACATAGGTTGAACGTAATAACTGTCTTCCTGAGGTGTCAGTAACAGTCATGAAATAAGTGAAGAACATTGAAGATATTGGGGTGGATTTCATTGCAAATACAGATGGTTCCAGCACATTTTATAACCAGACTATTGTTCTTTAATGGTTCTTTCCAATACAAATCTCAAATTGTGGAGTACAGAGGCAAATAAATAAATGATGGGTCGCTTGGAGTGCATAATGTCGTTGTGTCCTTGGGCAAGACACTTCACCCACCTTTGCCTGTGTGTGAATGTGTGTGAGTGATTGGTGGTGGTCGGAGGGCAGCTGTGGCTACAGAAGTAGCTTACCACCACCGAGTGTGACTGAGGAGTGAATGAATAATGCGATGTAAAGCGCCTTGAGTATTAGAAAGGCGCTATATAAATCCCATCCATTATTTGTTCCAAACATTATGAAGGGCACTGTATCTTACAAAATAGACGCAGTTGGTAAAGCAAATGCTGCACAATGTCAGTGACCCAGGGTTCAATCCTGCCTTCGGGTGCTGTTCATGTGAAGTTTGCACGTTCTTCCCGTGACTGCGTTTTTTTTCGCCAAGTGCTCTTGTTACCTCCCACATCCCAAAGATATATGGATCGATAGGTTAACTGTATGTTGTAAATGAGTGGTATAATCTTGGGAATGTTGATGAGAACATTGGGAGAATAAAAAGTGGGATTGGTGTAAATGATGACAGATTTTTGGCACGATCTTCCCGTTTCCATGCCTAATCTTTCCATGACTCTATAAAACTAAGTGAATGAATTAAAGATAAATATAGCAAGGTACCAGAAGGAAATGAAGGGTTAAGTTAAAAGTAACCTGTGCTTTGATCTATGTTCTAATTGCAGAAAAGGGAGTAAGTACTAAATTACTCATGAGCTCATCTTAGATACATTTTAGGAACGTTTCCAATTGAGCCAGATTAACTCCTGGTTACTCACGTACTCAAATAACTGCACGCATTCTTTTTGTATACCGTACAAAAGGTATACGCGCACAGGTAGGTAGCCAGGAATTATGCAGCATGACTGCACAGATTCACATGCCCGTGTTGAAGTGGAAGGATGCCAAGCATATAATTAGCAAATCTGACTGAGCTTTTTCCCCTTACGTTAATAATAATTAGGTAACTGTGATGGAACCAAGATATTTATGTCATCAGATGTGTAGGAAAGAACTGCAGATACTGGTTTAAAAGCGAAGGTAGACAAAATGCTGGAGTAACTCAGCGGGACAGGCAGCATCTCTGGAGGGAAAGAATGGGTGATGTTTCGGGTCGAGACCCTTCTTCAGACCCGAAACGTCACCCATTCCTTCTCTCCAGAGATGCTGTCTGTCCCGCTGAGTTACTCCAGGATTTTGTGTCTAGCGTTATGTCATCGGAGTTTGGCTATAAAAGGTAGTCATGCACATATGCACAAGGTAATTATGAATGATAATTTACCTGATCTAAGTATCTGCCAAATATTGATTTGACAGACTAATTGGAAGTTAGTGACTAAGTCTGTAGGGTCACAGTGTTGGGAGAGACAGTAGAAAGAGGGATGGCCACATCGGAGGACCTCAATCAGTGTGGATCAGTAACATCTCCTCCACACTGACGATCAGCATAGGTGCTCCTAAAGGCTGCGTGCTTAACCCTCCAGCTCTACTTTCTTTACACCTACGAGGCGAAGTAACACTCCAATTCCAACTATAAATTCGCCAATGACACCATTGCTGTTGGTCAAATCACAGGTGATGATGAGTCAGCATACAGATGAGAGATTGAACATCTGGTTGAGTGCAGTCGAAACAACAACTTCCGCTCATCGTCAACAAGACCATGAAACTAGTGGGTAGGAAGGAATTGCAGATGCTGGTTTAAACCAAAGCTTTTTGTGTCTACCAAGCAACTAATCAGCAATTTCAGAAAGGGGAAAGAAACAAAAAAAAGGCCAGTTTTCACTGGTGGGTTGGCAGTGAAGTGAGTTAGCAGCTTCAAATTCCTGGACATTAATGTTGCACACGGCCAGTCCTGGGTAGAGTACAAAAGTATAATGATAAAGAAGGCATGCTAGCAACTCCACTTTTAGAAGTTTAAAGAGATTCAGTAAATCTCAAAATACTCCTGTAGATATCCTGTAGAGTATCTCGACTGGCTACATCATGGTCTGGTAAGGCAATTCCAACACACAAGAATGCAAGAGGCTGCAAATAGCATTGGACTTAGCCATGTCCATGGCAGACACAGCCTCCCCACCATTGAAAACATCTACATGAGCCTCTGCATCAAGGCCGTGACATCTATCAACAAGGAACCTCATCATCCGGGTCCCCTTCTCGCTGTTATGATCGGGCAGGAAGTACAGAAGCATTAAATTGTACAGCACCAGGTTCAATTTAATGACTGATTCAACAACATCATTTAAGAGAAAGCATGCTGTAGGATATAGAATACCTGGTTTCCTCCTAGTGGACAAGTGATGTACAATTGCAAATATATTTGCAGTACAACAGTGGCACAACATGATTACATATTAAAGCACTGATGTCCCTTGATAGTTAATAAGGTTAGCTAATTAGAACATACTCTGATTTGTTGCAGTGACAGGAATTTAAGCATAATCCCTCTTATTAACGCATCAAAGTCCATTCGTGGAAGAAAGTAGGTAGGAGAGTCATCTTAAAACTGGGCAGAAATGATAGGGGGCAATATCTATCAGATTACAGATGATCAGATGACTTGAGACTTCAATCTTACCCTGGGAACTATAGCCCCATATCTAAAGTGGAATTCTCAGCAGTAGGGAGCTGGTAAAAATAGCCCACATCTCACATCACTAGCAGACATGCATTAACTGATTAGTACCAGGTAGATGCAATAATAAAAAATTGCAGAGACTGAGACAACCTTCTCAGCTTTACTGTGGCAGAGGGAACCGACAAGATGCGCCATTGTCAAAATGCTGTTAAACACAAACAACACCAATACATGCCTCCTGTGGTGTACTGTTGCTGTTTGTCACAGCAGCGGGATGAAGGACATCTGAACACTGACTGAAAGTTTATTAACGCAGGACCATCACTTTGTCATCCAGGATCATCACTTTAAAACCCACAAGAATCCAGAGTTGGAAACAGTGGTGACCTAGGAAAATGTGGCTATTTAGTCAGACATTATGAAACGAACTTGCAAAAAGCCGTATTCTTGTTCTCTGTGCTCAGCATGCTCTTGGGTTATGCAACCTCAGCACGAATGAATTAAGCACAAAATGATTACACTGCCGAATGAAGCCACAAACCTGGATAACAAAGGAATCATAGAGTGGCTATGGTTGAGAAACACAACTTTTCCATGCTGTAATTGTTATATGGTTAGGTCTACTAGTAGATAGCAACCTACTGGAGGAAGGATAACAGAATATTTCACAAATGTTATTGAAGATAGTTCTCTGAGCATATCTAAGAGCTGAACTGCTAATAATCACCAACATTTTTTTTTTCATTTTCTTTTGGGATCCATCTCTAGATTTAGTCAGGGAATTTTGGAGTGGGGTGTGGCTACATGCACATATATATGCTCAAGAATGGACAATAGACAATAGATGCAGGAGTCGGCCATTCGGCCCTTCGAGCCAGCACCGCCATTCAATGTGATCATGGCAGATCATCCGCAATCAGTACTCCGTTCCTGCCTCCTCCCCAAATCCCCTGACTCCGCTATCTTTAAGAGCCCTATCTAGCTCTCTCTTGAAAGTATCCAGAGAACCGGCCTCCTGAGGCAGAGAATTCCAGACTCGCAACTCTCTGTGAGAAAAAGCGTTTCCTCGTCTCTGTTCTATATGGCTTACCCCTTTTTCTTAAGGTGGAGAGTGAAAGAAGTTGGGTTAATTTTAGATGTGTGATCACTTACAATAGACTTATAATTAGCTCTTTTAGAATTGTCAATATTTTCATAAGGTGCTTGACAGAAATTTGATGTGAACTGAACCAATATGGAGACAGTAGGTCCAGTGAGAAAAGTAAGGAAGAGAAATTGATATTAAGCAGCAGGTTAGAGATGAATGGGTTTAGGAAGCTCAGGGTGTAGACAGGCAATGACATGACTGCCAATTGCGAAAGCGAAAAAGGAAAATGCGTAAAGGCGAGAGCTGCACATTTCAAAGGGCAAGGTTTAACTTTACATCATACTACAAGCAAATACAGTCAATGCTCTAAATACATTTGAGATAATTCATTGCATCAAAAATAAAAAAGGCTCTTCAGTTGTTCCAAGGAATTACTAGTCTTTTTGCATTCAATCAATGCTTTCATTCATGGAGTCACAGAGCATGGAATCAGGCCTTTCGGCCCAAATTGCCCAAGCCAACAAAGATGCCCATCTCCTCTAGTGGCAGTTGTTTGGCCTGTACAAATCTCTTTTAAATGTTATTATAGTGTCGGCCCTCTGGCAGCTTGATTGCCCCTTTGGTTCTTATAAAATCTTTCCCATTTTATTTTAAATCTATGTCCTCTGGTTCTAGATTCCCTCCTCTGGATTCATTCCTCCTGTGCCCCAAGGAATAAAGTCTACCCTGCCCAACCTCTCCCTATAGCTTAGACCCTCAAGTCCAAGCAACGTCCTTGTAAATCTTTGCACTCTTTCGAGCTGAACATCATCTTTCATATAGTAGGGTGACCAGAACTGAACATAAGGTGCAGTGAAATGAATTTCATGTGACTCCAAATTAAAATTGCTCCAAATGCTCAGCAGGTTAAGAAGCTGCTGTGGTGAAAAATGTAATTAAAGTTGTAAGTCTTTGACCTTTCATTAGAACTAGGATTAAAATTAGAAAGAAAGATGGTTTAATTGCAGAGCCTGAAATATAAAAGTCAATGTTTACTAAGAGGTGTATTTGTCTAGTCATGAGATGAACTGTTTCTTATGTTTACAATTGGGCTCCTTGATTCTTACAATGCTTTGATCGGCAGGTTCCCTCTTGGAAGGAATGAAACACTCCCAGTTATGTATGATTGCTATTTATGGTAAATACAGTCTACATTCAGGAACATGTAACAATGAAGCCTCTCCCTTTTAATAGTAGCAATAATTACGTACACCATGGAAGTCCAAGAGAGCTCAATAACTTGAAAGTGCATGGCTTATTGAACCAGTACGATTTATAAGATGCACAGATTGGAGTGGTGAAGTAGGTCACCCTGCCTTGACACCCCGAGTCCAAGCATCCTGGATCATATCCCTTGAGATAGACACAAAATGATGGAGCAACTCAACAGGTCAGACAACATCTCTGGAGAAAAGGAACAGGTGACTTTTCAGCTCGAGATCCTTCCTCAGACTGAGATATCCCTTGGGAAATAGGTTTCATGCTGATCAGGCCTGGTATCCCAGGTTTTACGCAGCTCAATGCCTTATTCCAATAAGCACAGTCTTTCAGGAACCCAGCTGGCAACTGACAAACATTCAGGAGGACCAGTCAAGAAATGAAGAATTAGCAGCTGAAGATTGCCAGGCCGCAGTTGTTATCACCACTAGAATGTGCTAGGTGGCAAATTCAATCAAATATTCCTCACTCATCTATCATTTATGTTAATTCTATATAGGACCGTAGGCTTTATTAGTAGACCAAGGAACTGAATTCTAGAAGCAAGGTGAACTTGACTGCCTTTGACATCAAGACATCATTTGACACAGTGTGATATCACAAAGCCCTGGTAAAACAATGGCATCAGATGAAAACATTTTTAACGGAATCAAACCTTGTACAATGCAAATTGGCTGTGGTTGTTACAGTTTAATCATCCCAGCCACAGATCATCAATGCACGAGCTCCTCAGGGCAATGTCCTGAGCTCAACCATCATCAGTTGCTAAATCAATAACCTTACTCCCATCATAAAATTGTTAATAACCGCACAAAGTTCAAATTAATTTGTGGCTCAACAAAGTAAGCAGCTAGACTGAGCCAATATTTGGGCATGAGCTAATAAGTGATAATTTCATGTCACAAAGTACCCAAGCTCCAACAAGAGTGACACCAACTGCCTATCCTGCGTAAACAATTACTTTAACCGTCGTCAACTCCTCACCATCCTTGAATGGAAACAACTACAACAGCCACATAAATCCTGTGCTCACAAGAGTGGGTCAAAAACTGGGTACATTCTGGCAAGTGAGCTTTCTCCAACCCTCAATGTCTCTCCATCATCCAAACCACAACTGGAATGAAAATGAAAATATAAAACCCTTCATCTACCTCGATGAGTGAAACTTCAATAATATTCTACGTTATCCAAGACTGACTCCAAATTCACCATCCTCATTCCCTCCATCAGTTGCAACTGCGGCTACAGTGCACACCAAAAACGAAGCACACTTTAGGACAAGGGGAACAGGTGCTTGGCAATACCAAGTGCAGCTTTGCCAAGTTGCACACTATCCTTACTTGGAAATATGTCATTGGGTCAAGAGCTTGGAACCGCTTCTCCAATGGCACTGTGGGCATATTTTTACTAGAAGGACTGAAGTTGTTTAAGGTGCCAGTTCACCCTCATCTTCTTAAGGGTACTTAGGGATAGATAATACTGGCCCTGCCAGTAATGCCAAAACACAAAAAAAAAGAAACATAAACCATTATAAGGTACTTGATTAGTCTCAAAGTCTCAAATCAAGTATCGTGGGCAACATACATTAAAAGCATGCCCATGAGAGTGTGCAGAGGAAAAAGATGAGGAAATTAGTTTGATGGAGGAGGATAGATGTGAGAACTGTCCACGTGGCAGAGATCACATCATCCGAAGCGTCACCAATGTAATTGGGAAGAGACTAGACCAAGGGAGAATGGATGATGAAGAAAATTACTTGCATCGTGTAATGCTGGGATCGCTCATTTTAGATCAGTGATCAAGGGGGAAATTAATAAAGTGTTAAAGAGCCTTTGACAGTATGGGAAGGGTGGCAAGCTGCCAACGTAGATATTTTACTATTTTACTTCGTAAATTGATAATATGATGGAAACACAATCATTTCAACAGGGATAAATTTGAAAGCCCACCAGGAAAATGAAGACTAGTAGGCACAATTAGAGAGATGGGATGGGCATGATGGTAAAACAGCACCTTCCACATTGAAAGATTGTGAAACTATAACTGTTCCCAATCTGTGATAAATAGTTGTCCTCCTATCGTTTGACCAGGGAGCAAATCTGCATAAGGCTTCATTAGAATAAAATCTGCTACGGTTCAACAAAGTGAGAGGGCCCGAATGTATCGTTTCTTACCCGCTGGTGTTCTCGGATTCCATCAGTTATGGACACAATGGCAAGTGGCAACAGCCGTTCACACATGACCTGAAATAGATGGGGAGAACAATGAATACACTAAAGACAGGGTCTGAGAACAGAATGAGCAGCATAGAAAGAGCCATATTGAGGATGTTGCAAGTAGATCTTGTACTGGAAACGTGCAATGGAACTGCCCGTCAACATACCATGAAGGTAATTGCACAGTTCTGGACGGGCTTGGGCTCATGAGAAATATTGCTAGCTCTCAGTAAAATGCTCCCGTCATGGGATTGTTGTAACACTGAAGGTGGCCCTTCCCACCTACAAAGGCTTTTAGTAGTACAATCCATTACATCCCATTTCCTTGCTCCTCCCTCAAAACTCTGCAAAGTTTTAATCCAATTCCGTTTTGAAAGTCCTGACTGTACTATCACCACCTGCGTATGCAGCGAATCACGATTGTCCCGAGAGAGAAATGTTTTCTCACACTAGTCTAACTCCATCATATCTTTGGGCCAACATTATAAATGTATTCTAATTGGTTCTTCATCTATCAGCTGATGCGAGCCACTTCCTTGTTTACCCCACTAAACCAGTCATGATTTTATACATCTTTATTAATTCTCAAAATATAAACATTAATGTTAAAATGCAAATATATGTTTAATGTACCACATGTTAGTAAAGGGAGATCACTGGCTCCTGGTCTACTGAATACTTAAGGGCCTGTCCCACGAGCATGCGACTCCATGCGGCAAGCGCGACCTAACGTGGTCGCTTGAGCCGTACGGCCTCCGTGGCTGGTCCCACTTCGATCGCCGGAGCCATATGGAGTTGTGCGGAGCTGGTCTCGACATCGCGCGGGGCTCCGAAAAACTGACCGTGTTCATAAATTCCACGCGGTAACGGCCAGCCGGCCCGCAGCCGCCTCGACGCCGTACGCACCGCCTCGACGGGCGTGCGCAGCGTCTTGACGCCGTACGCAGCATCTTGACGCCGTACGCCATGTGCGAACCTCCCGCGGTCTTCGCTCCAACTTCACGTCACTCACTCGACCTCCGCGCGGCCCCCGCTTCCGGTTTGGTCGGGCTCGCCGCATGCAGGCGCATGCTGGTGGGACTGGCCCTGTACGGGGATCACTCAACCTCCGCGCGGCCCCCGCTTCCGGTTTGGTCGCGCTTGCCGCATGCAGGTCGCATGCTCGTGGGACAGGCCCTTTACATACGAACCAGTTCCCATAATGTTAAATTCAAACATCCAACATATGTACATACATTGATTCCTACAAAAAGCAGAACTAGTTTCCTCTCTCTCCCTCTCCAGTTTTAGTAATTGTTCATTCATATCAGTTTTATTTGTTTTTCATGCCATTCACAACTATACTGTGAAGGTGTGATTACCATATCATGTGATTTTTGTGTATTTTCCCGTCACAGACAAAATCAATGACTGTAAAAACAAAATCTGCTCCTTACCAGTCAATGACTATATAATAACAATTTCAGTGAATCAAGAAAAGGTTAAAGAGTGCATTGGAATCATTGCCCCAGTGAGTTGAAAAGGACAGGAAAAGGTGCCGGACAATTAAAAGGGCTCAGGATACTACACATGAGTAAACTTAAAAGTATGGAATGGGGTCCTTGGTGAGCTTACGAGTGCAGAACTAGGACACCCATGATTTCAAAGGGTACCCAGGAAACAGAATCAAGTGAGCCAGACCCTAAACCATCAGGATCTCCAAAAAACAGGAGAATGGAAAACTTAGTCTTACTGTATTAAAAGGTTGCACAATGGGAGTCAGTATATATTTTTGTAGAAAGCAACAATCACATTTCCTCTATGTCCTCCGTGCATCTTACAGAAACTGATCAAGCTAATCTGCACAAACCAAATTTCCGCTGACAAGATGTTCGTCTAAATTTACTGCAAATTATCTGCTCCACAGTATGTTCACAGTCAGGCTGAGGACAGATGGACAGCATGGTGTGAGGCAGATTCACAATGGGATGCACTTACACTTCAGATACCACATGGAATATTTATGCAGCCAAGGCAGGAACCTCTTTGAAGTAGACTGGTATTTAAGGAGGGGAGGGGGTCGAGGGAAACTTTTAAAATCTCTTCCCTTGACGGAGATGCAAGTTTTTCTGTATTGTATCTCCGTCTGCACTGTGGCCTTGACATCGTGGAGCTGGTGGTCCCTTTGTTAGGGATCGACTGTGGGAGCTCCAACCACAGGAGCTTCGACCGTCCCGATCGCAGGAGCTCCGATCGCCCTGTTACAGGAGCTTCGATCACAGAGTGCGGGAGCTTCGAATGCCCCGACTGCAGATGTTTCGATCGCCCCGACCGCGGGGGAAAAGGAGGAAGAAGATAAAAGTTATTTGTCTTCCATCACAGTGGAGAATGTGAGGTTGCCGAAAAGCAAGATGGACGTGCTGCCTGCGCTGGTGGGGACTCGGAGGGATTGCCATGAGTGCAGTGATCTTGGTGTTTGCGGGGACATCGCGCCATGGGGACATCCCAGAGTCTGGTGCGAGTGTGGACGGCTTTCTGAATGTTCGGGCGGACAGGCACTGCAGAGAGAACAACAGCGGTCGGTACAACTCTGGTCACATCACAGTGAAGTAGAGTGTGTGTGGCCTGAACATTGGACTGATGGCTGTGGGCCTCAGCTTATGTTGTGTGCCCTAGGGGTTCTCACGCGCCGCTGTGGTGGCTGTTTATGTTTAATCTTTATGTAGTTTTGTATCTTGTTGCTTTTTTTGGTATGACTGTATGGTAAATCAAATTTCACTGTACCTCGCTCGATACATGTGATAATAAAGGACCATTGAACTGTTGAAAAATCTATGTATTGATATGGGGAAGGGACACATTCTTGAACTGTTGGGATCAAATGGATTCTTGCATCATAAACTGGAGAGCATGCATTATGAATTATGAATATCTTCCCTGTTTGATCATGAGCAGGCTCAGTTTGGTGCAAGAGTCAATAAAGGTACCAATTACAAAGTAATCAAGTAGAAAGATCCAAGTTCGGGTAACCCATCCTGAATCAGATGACAGGCTAATTTTTGCCCCAATCTCCATTGATTGGGACTTGCAGACATACAAAGCATGTTGGTCCAGACTAGGATGGGATTAGACAATGCGGGCTTTCCCATTCATATATCATAATTATCAGTCTACTTCCATATCAAACAGTGTGCTTTTCAGGCACAATAAAGCACCTAGACCGGCTAATCAAAACAAAGCCTGAAAACTGAACCTGTGTTCAATTGGCTGGTCACAGTTTTGGTCATTAGGTAATTAATGAACTCAATTCAATATTTATTACATGTCATTTGAACCTCAGTGAGGCTCAAACGAAACTCCGTTTCCACAGCCATACAAACAAAGACAATATCCTACAGACATACACACAATTCAATTTACAAAAACATCCATCACAGTGAACCCACTGTGATGGAAGGCAAAGTCTTTTCTCTCCCCTGATCTCCATATCTCTCCCGATGTCGAAGCCCCAGACGGGCAATGATAAGTCCCACGGCCATTTTAGGCCGCGCGGGGCGATGTACGGCCCCGCTCCCGGTCTAAATGTCACAAAGTTGGAGCCCCCGGCGGGCGCTGGAATGTCCCACGGCCATTAAAGCCGCGCCGGGCGATGTACGGCCCCGCTCCGGGACGTTCCAACCCCGCGACACGGGCTAGAGAAGTCGCGTTGCGGGAGCTCCGGAAAGCGGTCTCTCCACCCGGACCCGCGAGCTCCCGATACCCCGACAGTCCACCGGACCTGCGGCTGCAGCTGGAGCCTCCGAACTACATGGTCGGGCCGCAGCAGCGAGTCACCACCGTTCCCCACGCTCCGATGCCGGCCAGCCCCACGATGGTAAGTCCGTAGCTCCGCAGGCTCCGTGACTGGAGCCTCCAGGTCGTTCAGGCTGGAGGCTGCTCCACGGTGCTAGGCCCCAACGACAACGGAGACCCGACAGGAAAAAGGTCGGGTCTCACGTACAGGGAAGAGATTTTAAAAGGTTTCCCCCTTCCCCCCACATATACACAGTTAAAAACACTATTAAAAAACACAAACAACTACATTTAACTAGACAAAAAATAAAAAAAAGACAGACAGGCTGTAGGGGCCGCTGCAACAGTGAGTCGCGCCGCCACCAAATAGGCAGCAAGTCATGCAAACATGTGCCCGTCATAGGCATCGATACTTTTAGAGGGAGGAATGGACAGGGAGCAGAGGAAACATTTCACTAAGCCCAAGTATTCTTTTCACAGCATAGTTTGCAGCACACCTTTACTTAAAATTCAAGCTCCTTTTCACTTACCGGGAAACGACTGAAGAGATTACTGAACATGGATCCGGTTAGGGAACACTTCCGCCTGGTCATAAACCGCGTCAGGGCCCCCTGATAAAGTTCAGTCACTTTCTTCATATCCATGTTTCCGAATGAATCAACCTGCAACAAATGGACATCAGGTTAAATCTGATCACACCAGATTGTCCACTAATAGAACCAGGAAAAATGCAAATCAAAAATAATTATTTTTACATTGAATTTTTGACGAAACAAGTTGCATTTTCCCCCAACATCAATTGATGTATTAATGGATGAGGAAGTTCTCCAGCCTCATCCCCATTTGCTCCCCTTCCCAAGCCAATTGACTTCTTTAGTTTAGAGATACAGTATGGAAACAGGCCCCTCGGCTCACCCAGTCTGCACTGACCATCGATCACCCGTACACTGCCCAACACACTAGGGACAATTTACAGAAGCCAATTAAGCCACAAACCTGCATGTCTTTGGAATGTGGGAGGAAACTGGAGCACCTGGAGGAAACAGGGAGAATGTACAAACTCCCATCAGACATCTCCCAGTCAGGATCGAACCCGGCTCTCTGGTGCGGTAAGGCAGCAACTTAACCGGTGCGCTACTGTGCCGCCAATTGCATTTAGTTGACTGACATGGTCAATATCCTTGCCCTCTCAGTATTGCAGTGGCTCCTCCCCTAAAGAGTGAGCTGGCTTTCCCTCTTCCTACAGTAAATGATAGAACCCTGTTCAGCATGTCTACCCACACCCCCACTTGTACTGAGACAGATGGCGAGGCAAGGGTTACAGGTGAGCATGTTGTACCACATTATCCGATTTACAACTGGGCTTTAACTAGCAATTACATGACAATGACAATTACATGCAGTTAATTGCTCACCATCCATTACACGTTTATTTGGAGAAAAGACTGAAGCGCAGCCAGTAAGGAAACCTGGTCACTCATGTGTGCAACACACTTGGGTATTCCACACTCTGCAGTGTGCAAGCTGTTTGGAACAGCAAAGGTAAGCTACAGATCTTTGGAGATCAAAGTGCTGGAGTAACTCAGCAGCTCTGGCATCATGGATAAGAGACATTTTGGATCAGGACCCATCTTCAGACATTACCAGGAGAACTTAAGGGGATAAAGCCGGCGAGGAGAGGGATGTCGGTTCGCAGGCCTAGCCGGTTGAGGGCGACAGAAGAGGCTCGGCAGCAGCCTGGGGCTAATCAGGATCGGGAGCTGTTCCAATACATCGAGCGCGTGGACCGGACCTTGGACTTTTTGTAAATGGCGCCAAATTATGGAGACTCGTGTATGTCACAACCTTCACTTGGGCAAGAAAGACCAAATCATTAGTTCGCAGAGCCTTTCTTGGAGCAGACTCCTTATTATAGGCAAGCCAGCAGCACCGCATAACAGACACATTTAGGAAACTGAGCTTGCTTGCACCAAAACAGTGCGAGTAGTGGTCTCCGAGTCAAAAGGTTAAAGTTCAAGTCCCACCCCAGACTTCAGCAGGCCAACACTCCAGTACAGTACAAGATATTCTTCTGTACTATACTGTCAAGACTGCCAGAAGCTCTTTTTTTGAACAAGATGTTAAATCTCATCTGCTGCATTAGAGTCATAGAGTGATAGTGTGGAAGCAGGTGCTTCGGCCCAACTTGCCCACACTGGCCAACAATGTCCCAGCCACACCATATCCCTCCAAACCTGTCCTATTCATGTCTGTTTCTTAAACAATGGGATAGTCCCAGCCTCAACTACCTCCTCTGGCAGCTTGTTCCATACATCCACCACCCTATGTGTGAAAAAGTTACCCCTCGGATTCCTATTAAATCTTTTCCCCCTCACCTTGAACCTATGTCCTCTGGTCCACGATTCCCCTACTCTTGGCAAGAGACTCTGTGCATCTACCTGATGTATTCCTCTCATGATTTTGTACACCACTATAATATTCCTCTCATCCTCCTGCGCTCCACGGAATAGAGGCCCAGCCTACTCAAATTCTCCCTATAGCTCACACCCTCTAGTCCTGGCAACATCCTCGTAAATCTTTTCTGAACCTTTTCAAGCTTGGCAATATCTTTCCTATAACATGGTGCCCAGAACAGAACACAATATTCTAAATGCCGTCTCACCAACGTCTTATACAACTGCAATATGACCTTCCAACTTCTATACTCAATACTCTGACTGATGGAAGGCCAAAGTGCCAAAAGCTTTTTTAACCACATAAAGGCTTGTTTCCCTGATTAAACTCTCTCTCTCAACTAACATTACTAAAACATATTTCCTGGTCATTATCCATTGTGGAATTTTGCTGAGTGTGAATTGACAGCCATTCTTCCTCCATTGTAACGGAGTTCATGTCAAAAAGGCAATTCAGTAGCTGGGAACATTCTGGAATGGATATGAAAGACAATATATAAACGAAAATATTTTTTCCATTCAATATTCAGTAATGAGCTGATGGGAACAATTAACACTTCAATCGGGATGTGCTGAAAATAAAAGTAATTTCCCTTTAGATTTAAGTTGAAGGGTAGAGCATGCTGTTTATCTACAGTGGCCAGTTACTGTTCATTTACACTGAGGAACTAATCAGTTATTGGGTCCTGCATGGTGAGGTTTAGAATCAATCACACTGTGCAAGATTATCTGATACCGTACCACCACAAATTGAAATCTCCTGAATTGGAAGGAAGTAGTACGCTGTGAATAAACAGCAGGATTGAAGGACAATCGGTAAATAATTATCCTCTTGGAAACGTGCACAGTGAAACACTGCACCATCAAACCCCAAATCCACAAGAATCATTTTGCAAAAAGCAAAAAAAAGAGCATCGCTGATTCAGGCTGTTATAGACATCACCCATGCTCACTGACGTATGAGAAAAATCTCTCTTCATCCACACGTGCATGGCCAAGACAAAAAAGGGGGAAGATTTCTGTGTTTGAGACACACAAAACACATCTGCACAGGCAAGCAGCTGTGAAAGGAAAATTACAGGCTCCATCAAATTTCTGCACTGGTGTTATGTTGGAAATTACGAGGTAAGGCTTGTATATATACTTTCAGAGATGAAATTGAGAGCTAGATGTGGAATAACGATTAACTTCAGGTCAATGCCCCTTGCTTTGTTACTGAGAAGCACTGCGGGGCTTGACAAGGCAGATATGCAGCTGATCTTTGCTGTGGCTGGGGTGCCTGAAGGAGGTTGTGGTGGGAGAGGGGAAGGTGAGAGGGAATAATTAGTAGCTCCATCCAGAGAAGAGAAGAATATTCTTCAGTGTAGTGAATTTTGGAAATCTCCACCCAAGAGACTGTGGAGGTTCAGCTGCAGAGTACATTCAAGACAGTAACATTGCCTATTCTTTTCCCTCCACAGAAGCAGCCTGGCACGCATTTGCAGTCTCGTGTCTCCGTCAACCAATTAATGTTAACATCTGTGGGACCCTACAGTAACTCTCACCACTGGCGTTCAGTCAGAGAGAGAATGAGGGATAATTTGAGAGTCTGCTAGAGTGGAGGGAGTGGGCACAAGAGGGAAAAATAATAAATGTGTAAAATTGCGCATTTATCGCACCCTAACACCAATACTTTACACAATCAACTTTGATGTAATATTTTAGTATACATCTTGGAGTTTTGGATTGTTAAGTGATTGGTAGGGTATTGATTTGTACGTCCTTGCACTTGTGGAGCAAGAGCTCATGTACACCAAATTTCATCAACTTTTGACTCAGGGTGGTTTTAAGGTACAAACCATGTGCAGTTCCCTCTCATCATCCTTTTCCTCTCAGCCGATGTCAATAAAATCTAGCCCCTTCCCATTACTTCATCTTCGTCCAGGCCGCTACACTTTATAAAAGTTTGAAAATCAGATCAGTAGTTTTTTGTGCACATGGGATTATCTTGCGATTTACTTTGCTTCATTCTCCTCAATTTAAAGGTGTCTCATCTAAATCGGGTGCATAAAGGAAGGAAGAGAATTAAATGGTCTCATCAACTCCTTGATGAGTCTTGCCTTCGTGAGGCTCCTTTCACAATGTTCCAAGTGGCCTTATAGTCTGTTATATACTCAATGCAACTGAGCCCACGAGTTCACTTAGAGCGACAAGGCAGCCAAATGGCAGCTGTTGGAAAAAAGAAATTGTACACGGGAAGTGGAAATTGTTCCTGGCTTTTGAATTAATGTACCATTAGGCCAGAAAGCCTTCTTTCAATTGTGCAATGGCTGACTTATGGTTTTCTAATGTATTTTTGGGTGCTAGAGATCGGAACATTCTTTCCCCCACACTTCTCATTTCTCACCTAAAGAGGTATAGATTTTTAAATATGAGCAACTATGCTTGCATGTTTTACATAAATCATTACAGCTCTTATTGGATTGTTATTGGCTGTTGGTAGCGTGAATGGTGCCAATCTGATGAACACTTCAAGCAAACATTACAAGTATCACTAGTAGCTGATTGGCAATACAAATTTGATTCACGTACCTGCCCAGTTTCAGCTTTTCCCCCCTTTTCAGTCTTGTCAGTTATTGCTGGGTTGATTGCTTTTCCTTTCAGAACTCTGAGGAGATAAAGGGCTCCACTGCCAAGCACAAATAATAAGATTGTTAGGGATAACCATGTCATGCAAAACCACCTCAACCTGACTCTCTAATCATGACAATAAACCAACTTTTGGCTATTAGAAATACAACTGACATTAGTGTTGATAGAAAATGTACAGTAAACACTTGCATTAATGCACTGCCTTTCACAACCGCTGAATGGCTCCATAAACCTTCAGCCAAATAGAGTATCTTTGAAGTGTATGCACCGTTGCAACTCAAGCTCCTGTGAACAGCAATTTGAAAATAGCTTGAGAAAGTTTTTTTCTGAAGTGATGTTTGTCGAGGGATAAATGTTGAGCAGAGAGACCTCTTGCAATGTTTTTCACGATGTGTGGGCCTTTACTTAGTCTGAAAGAGCAGGCTGTGGCTGTATTTACCATTTAAATCAAAAGAAAGCACCCTCAGGCACAACAACATTCCTACAGAACCACACTGGATTGCCAGCCTGGAGATTTGCTCTTTCAAGTGGGACTTTGACCCATATAACCTTCATTCCCGAGAGCATGATGTCCTCGAGCCACAGCTGACATGGAGGTTAAAAGGGTGAAACCAGGTGATGGGTTCACACATTTCCCAAAGAATGAAAGTATTTCAGGGGCAGGATGTGTATGCGGCCCACAGTAATCTGTGGTAGAGATTCACCTTTCATGCAGTGATCAGCTGAGAGATCACTGGTCACATTTTTGAGAGCACAAGCTAGTAAATTGGCAAACACAAGCTGCCGACAGGTAAGTTGCCAATGGCTCCCAAATACTGCCATCTTGGAAAGGTGTCGCATAATCTACTCAGTTAACCCAAACCAACCAAAAAGCAGAAAAAAGTGTGGGCCTGGTCTGGAAATTTGGCATCAGAAAGCATAACTAGAACACTCTGCACAGGAACACAGTGCTTGTATATTGTGCAGTGCATCACCTCAGCGTCCTGCAGCTACACAGTACATAGATGTGCATGGACTGTGACTGGGACCTATTGCCACAATGCCTAAGCCCACATTATTCACCTGCCATTCAGCAGGATCCTGTGCAAGGGAAAAAAGATTAGGCACAATTTCAGTCTCCAAGCTCACACAGACCCGCCAAACCCTCATCACACCCAATGCAAAAATCCCACTGTCTACTGGGGAAATAGTAACCAACACCCATGCTGTGATTACTAACTCTTATCTCACCAGGGACTAATTTACTGTTGTGTTGTGTCTTTAAAAAAAATACTGTTTTCTAACATGCAAATACTGATTCTGTTCTATTCTGTTCTGTAGTTTTTGCACAATCCACAGGCATTGCTACTTTCATTTCACTGCACATCTTGTATGTGTATGTGACAAATAAAGTTGACTTGACTTGACTTAACCCACTACCTAGATGACAAGTACAGCAGGTCCTACCCAATGCAAAGAACAAACACATCATCACTGAATTGACTGGGTCTGTCATCTCCCGGACCAACAGATAACCATCTATAGAATCCACAGGCATCAAGGAGAACAAGGCACCCTGCTCCATGAATATAAGAGGCTTGTTGGCTCAAAGTCCCAAACCATGGAACATATCACATCAACCTGCTAGTTAAGATCTGTTGTAAGAGGCATCTCAGTTATCCATTTATCCATCTTTGGGGGACCTTGAGTGGATCAACAGGTTGGACATCCAAAGATGAGCTTTATGAGTGGAAGACCCATTGGTCTCTGAAATGTTTCTGTACGTGGACAATGCTCCGTTCTCAAACAATGGACAGGAAATTGGAACAAAAATGGTTCCTTACTATAATTAAACCTGCTCCAAAGCAAGCTAAGCTCCAACACAAAATCATTCAAGAGCTTTTACAAAATTTTGACTCTGGTAAAGACAGAAGTCGATTTTATTGTAATCACTAAGCAGTAACTAGTCAGAAGATTGAGGGTTCACGAACTACCCAGATACTCGTGCAACTCCACCCCAAAGCAGCACGTCTGTCCTCTATTTCTGCACTGAGGATTTCTTCAACTGGATGGGTGCAAATGATTTTAAAGAGCAGAGAAATTGAAATCCTTCTTGAGCCAATCTATATCCTTGAAGTAAAGTCATGAAACAGCATTTTAGGGCATTTACTAATTTCTGTGATATTACTGGCGGGAAATAAGCTGCGAATTTTCTACACCGTGGCGGGAACCGCACTTAAAAGAAAACTTTGCTCAATCTGAAGTACTTTGGGATGTCTTGGAATACTGGCAGGTGTTATGGAAATACAAGTCCTTCTAGTTACAAAAAAGCATTTGTTACTTTTCTCTTTTGAAAAGATGTTGACATACAAACAAAATCCTAAACAAGCAGTTCAGTCCCATCTTTCAGCCTGTGAAACTACCTGTCCACACCACCCTGCAGCCTCGACCACCCTGCCTGTGATCTCTGTTGTGTAACACACGCTACCTGAAACAGTAAAGTGATACTGAAGAATCTGATTGCTTGGAGGCTCGAGACACCAATCGCTCCATCAACATGTGCAAATCTTCCTTCATCTCGGAGATGTTTTGGCAGTAGGACTTGGCTTTGCAGAGCTGATTCCTGCAGATCAACAGATTTCTACGTGAAGATGTTTAACTAAATTGTAGGAAATTTACAGATGACAGGGAGACATGACAAAACCTACACGATCAAGTTAAATATAGCAGAGGTGGGCAATTTAATCTGCTCTGGACCCCACCCGATTCTTTCAATTAATTATCCTGACACAGGAGGTCATTCATCCTACTGGGTTCATGCTGACTTAGAGCAAAGCAAATGATTGGTCCCATACCCCTTTGTCTTATTTCTATACTCTTAACTTATTCTTCACCATATGCCCATTAATTACCCTCAATTTCTTTTCTACTTACCTTTATCAAGTAATATACAGGGTACTTGCAATTAACCTTCCAGCACGTCCTGAGATATGATAAGAAACCACCGCACCCAAGGGAAACCTACATGGTCATAGGAAAATATACAAACTCCAGCAATGGATTAACCAAGGTCAGGATCAACTCTGGGTCCCTGGAGAGTCTGGGGCAGCAGCAGTAATTGTGGTTGCCAGGGGTCATGGGGAGAAGGCATGAGAATGGGGTTAAGAGGGATTGATGGGCCGAATGGCCTAATTCTGCTCCTATCACATGAACTAATGCCACCGTCAACTGAAAGAGCTTTCAGTTAGCTGTCACTAATTTTCTGCCACACTTCCATTCTGACCTCTGTCTTGAGCTTCTGAAATTGCTCCAACCATGCCCAAAATAAGCTCGTGGAACAGCACCTCATCTTCTCCAAGGACACATTGCAGCACTTGGGAAAAATGTTTTTAAGTTTAACAATTTCAGGTAACCACTCCATATTCTTTCCCATTTAGTTGGTT